>NC_137819.1:14947657-15142657 GCF_963921795.1 Nannobrachium achirus | reverse complement strand
CAACGCAGGTAAATCCTGAACCATGACGGTCATATGTCAGATTATCAACGACCGTCATGTTTCAGGGCTATACATATATATGACCTCTAATTGATTGTCTGATTGATTGATTAAGTGAGTGAGTGAGTGAGTGAGTGAGTGAGTGAGTGAGTGAGTGAGTGAGTGAGTGAGCGAGTGAGCAAGGGAGCAAAGGAGCAAAGGAGTGAGCGAGCAAGTAAGAGAGTGAGCGAGTGAGTGATTGATTGATTGAGTAACCTGCAAATCTGTTGAAGACACATTCTGATCCTCTGCACCCGTGTCATCATCTTACCGTCACTCAATCTAAAATGTTCTCATTTTAGATGCTTAGTTCAGTTCTCTCTCTGCGTGTATGACTGCGGGCTTGTGTGTGTGTTGTGTGTTTGTCAGCAGGCTTTAGCCTCAGGTTTCTGTGGTGGATCGGTTTCATACAAGGTTTCATCCCGTCTGGAATGTTCTGGAATGTTGTGTAATTCAGCCTGCTGATTGAGACACCGAACCAGACACTCTGCCTGGTTATTAGCGGCTTGGAAACGGACCAGCACATTATTGCTGGTGGGTCCACTATTACCCAGCGCCATTACACGGCTTATTTGAGTCCTCGATCCCAATTGGTCAGTCCCTGAAACCAACGGTGTATTTTGGAATAATGACCGCTGAGCAGAGCTCAATAACAGGCCCCGCTCTAATCAAAGGCTCAGAGCACCTGGCGAATATCCACTGTGTCGCTTGAATTTTGTTGCCGTATCCAAAATGGCAGCCATGTAAACAAACACACAATGTAATTTACAGCTAAACAGTGCCGTCAAGAATGTTTCTGAGGTCTTGGGTTCGAATCCCACCGGGGACGCTGTGGGCGCTGCAGGCGTGTTCTTTCCTCCGCGTCATCAGTGCCCACATCCTAGGTGGGGTTGGCGAAAGGGTCTTTCTGTGTGGAATTTACATGTTCTCTCCGTGTCTTCTATAGGGTAGGTACCCTCACAAAAAACATGCAGTAATCCTGGTCTCTATACTGCCTCCCCTTGGCCAGCCGGGGCGCCTGATGGAGGGGAAAGGAACTGGTTGGAATAACGTGTTTCTTCCACGCGCTACGTCCAACGGGACCGTACCTATGTTCCCCAGGTTCTATGTTCCCCACTTTCTTACCACCTAACCCTACCCCTAACCCTAACCCTAACCATAACCTCACTAAACTAATGCTGTGAGGTGGGGAACATAGAACCTGGGGAACATAGGTTGGACCCCCGTCCAACCAGGGAAGCTCAAATGTTTCTGAATCTAGAACACATCACTGATCATGACCTATGATCATGGGTTGTGATAAAAGATAATCATTTTTGTAGTTGCAAGCTCCAGTTGTCCTGTAGACACCTAAACAACCTCTGGTGAGTGTGAGGCCGGTGAAGATATGGCTGAGGAGCACCTCACCAATGTGATGCCTGCACCCAGACCAGAGCAGTGGCCTACCAAGTGAGAGCTGGATGGCAACGCAGGCTTGATTGAGTTGAATGAGATGGCTTGTGTTTGATGCAGTGGTGTGTCGAATACCATGTTGACAACCTGGTCCGCACAGCACCAGCCCTGCAGTATAGCTTGCATGTCAGCCGGGCATCCATCTCTCCGCACGCCTCGTCTTTCCCCTTTGTGGATGGTGGCACGCAAAGCAGTTTGAGCTGCTCCGCATCTCCAACCACCACAGTCAAATGCTCCTCCAACTGACGTACATTGCTGAGCATCACCGTCAACTTGCCGTCACAGTGCAGAGTGCACATGGGAGCTGGTGTCCACTGCATAGGATGCTGAAATGTTTGCACAATTACCACCCGATTCTGTAAGCAGGCCACGCGTGAAGGCAGCCTGCTGCATCGGGGTGATCTTCAACCGACTAGCCAGTGACATGAGACTCTGTGGATGGCGGCTGGAATAAAGGCTGTGGTGCCAGTCTTCTTACTAATAATCAAAATCTACAAAGTATCCTAGTAAGCAGTGGTGTAAAGTAACTACTTAATTACTTAACTATGTAATTGACTTAAAGGGGAAGACCACCCATTTTCAATATTGAAAATGGGTGGTCTTCCCCTTTAAGCAATGTACTCAAGTACAATTTTGAGGTATTTGTAGGCCTACTTTACTTGAACAATATGTCCAACTTCCAATACATTTACTTCTACTCCACTACTGGTCCACTACATCTCGGATCCAAATATTGTACATTTATTTGAACACTTTAGTTAGTAGTTACTTTGCAGATATAAATTACAATATTGTAAAACATATATTTTACTTTAGCCCTATTTTACTGTGGTCTCCAGTCAGACTATAGAGGGTATGCATGTCCACTGGGACCCGCCCCCCTAATCTAGACTGAGTGGCAAAACATTGAGCAGCATGGAGCATTGGAGTTTGTAAGTGCTAGTTGCAAATCACCCAACGGCCCTGCATACCACCTGTTTCTAAATTGCACATAATGCAGGAGGCAGCTGGATGTTGTGTTGTTGAAAACGAGTGCTTCCAAACTCTGACACTTAGAAAAATCAAAATCTGCACAGAATGTATTGACAGAAAGTAGCTCATAACATGCCTATGGTGGATTTTTATGAAACAAACACTTTGCAGATAGAAAGAGGACAATTCAAGCTTTCAGTACTGCCGCAATGTTGGTGAGTTTAACTTAGTTTAAACAATCAGATAGGACTTTTCTGTTTGGATGTATGGGCTGTCAATGGCATAAATTAGTTTTTTGCCACTCAGTAGGCGTTCCCACATAACTTCCAGCAACAGTGATATCATGCGCATACCCTCTATTGCTATTTTATACCATGGCTATATCATGTCCAGCCACCAGGTGGCAGTAAAGCGACACTAAGGACGCAAGCTGCCCTCTGACGCCAAAGAAGTCTGTCGCCAAAGAAGCTTGACCCGGATGTTGTTCCTTCCAGTAGCTTCTTGAACACGAAGCCGCGCGTCCATGGTGAGTGTTGTGTTTTATATTTACATTATTGACTTCTAAATGAATGAATTCACGCAATTATGAATGAATGGACGTCTCGTGCGTGTCACCGAACACCTTAACTCTTATTTAATGGTTGTCAGAGCAGTTCAACGAGGGAACAAAGCAACTGGAACCAACTGCGTTACGTTAGCTAGCACGTTAGCTTAGCTTATAGGTAGACTGAATTCATTTCAATGAGAAACTACATTTAAAGTCGTTTTCATGTTAAACATAGGAGTGTCGAGGTACTTGAGTTAATAAATGACACGCCTGTTAATGTTGAATTGTGTAAAAGTTTGATAGAATGCATGGTTTATTTGAGCCATTAACTGTTCTCATGCTGTGTTTACATCACTCTGCTACATTGATTGATTGATTGATTGATTGATTAGAAGTTTGCATAGGAAAAGGTACAGTTTCATCACAGTACAGTTCACTGATACAAGGCAGGGTTCCCACGGTCATGAAATTCCTGGCAATATTTTGAAATTAGAACAAATATTTTTCCAGTACTGGAAAAGTTTTGGAATTAATCAATCCTGGAAAAAATAGCTATGCATCGTCTCTGGTTATTGATTTTGTTAATACCTCTGAAATGACAAATTAAACATGGGCCAAATTGTCAAATATTAGAGGCAGAAATTGTGAAAATAGCAGATCTACATGCTCACAACGAGGCATTGTGAGCATGTAGATCTGCTATTTTCACAATAAAACTGTGTTGTACAAAATTCCTCTACTCTTAGTGCTCGTCAGGGTGCCCGGGTCCCCAGTTCAAATATGATTATTTCGGGGGCCAAGGCCTGAAAAGGTTGAGAACCACTGTCTGGCATACACTACCTGTCTTTGGGCATTGCACATAGGAGTAAGCGACTCGTTATTGAGCTGAATTATTGTTATATAGTCCTGGAAAATGGGTTAAATATTCTGGAAAAGTTTTGGAACTTAAATTAATTGGTAAAGATGTGTGGGAACCCTGCAAGGTCAACTAAAGGGAAACCCGTTGAGATCCTTCTCATTAACTCAAAACATTGAATGACAGACGGATAGAACACAGTACAATACAGTAGATATCTTCAGCAAAAAAAGGAAGCACTTGTAAACAGAAGAAGAAAAATAAACTGAGATCTATACTCTCTGCGTCGCCTACAAATGACTTCATCTTTTTTAACACAGGTTCCACTGATCTAAAGCTATAATTATATTGTTTTCCTCTCTTCACATTTTTTTTTTTATTACAAATTTGGAGTAGCCAAGATATAAATGCATTTGTGTCTCCATCCCGAATCAATGGAGATGGAGACACAAATATAAAACAGCAATAATAATTAAAAACAAATGTAGGTAAACAAAAAAATTAAGGGACCCAATAAAAATGCGCCCCGGAAAACAGGGCTCTACCTCAACTTACGTTGTTGCTAAAAACGAAATTCTTTCTTTTCAAGATGTGCTAGTTAATACAGGCAGGTTCTACACCTCAATAGCAGCCACACATATTCTCAGAGAGGTTATGTGAAAATGTAAAACAAATACCATTGAACTGAACCCTAATGATGACCTCTGACCTCCCCAGAACCATGGAACCTGCAGAGACCACAGCAGAGGAGAAAGGAGTGAAGAACAGGAGGACCGATGAAGATGAGGAGGACTCACCTACAAAGAAACCTGTAAGTAGAGGACACTGTGTGTGTGTGTGTGTGTGTGTGTGTGTGTGTGTGTGTGTGTGTGTGTGTGTGTGTGTGTGTGCGCACCAGTGTTATTATTGTAGACGAAAATTATGACAATTTTATCAACAAATAAAAACTAGAACATGTTAGGGAGGGTCTAGTGGAGAGGAAATCCAGTAGACAAGTTATGTTTGGTTGTGCTCGGGTGTGGCACTGAGTATTTTATTAGACAAAAGTAGAGAACAAAACAAGTATAGTCAATACATTAAAAGAATGTGGTACAGTACAAGTACAGTTAAACACCCTGCCTAAAAGGAGCATCCCATATAAGTCCATTTACAGTCTTTTTTGCATCGGAAGTCCTTGGTATTCAACTCATGGATATAACAAAAATAGAAAATAGCAGATCTAAGAGCGCAACGTGTTGTGAGCTTGTCGGTCGTCTATTTTCAGCATGCAAATAAGTGTAAAAGTAAGCAATTTACCCCGAGTGAGAGGACATTATGCTCTCATAATGTCCGCAGTGAGGTTGCGCCGAGTCCGATAACAACCTCACTCAGGACATTATGAGAGCATAATGTCCGACCCCGAGTGGTAAATAGCTTTTCTACCACTTTTTCCCGTATACATGAAAGAAAACACATAGTTGTAACTTGCAAGGATCTTAAGTTACAATCATTATTGCCTATAAAACTTCCGCGAGACAGCAGATAGTTCCACAAACAACATCTTCTACTCACCAACAGATGGCGCCAACTCCATACTAATCCATGCGTCTAGCTTACAGCTAAGCTAACGTCAGTTAGAAGTACCGTTCCGGCCGTAAATAGAGGCTGTTCGCTTCCAGAAAGGCATAGGTTCAGAGAAAAGGGGCTTTAACGTTGGCGGATTGCATTGGATCCAAATAAATCGGCGACTATAGCATGCACGTTAGTAAACATAGGACCGTTGCCACCGTCATTTGTTGGTTGGGGGAAGTCCCCGGATGTACACTGAGGCGCATTGATCTCGGACACACAACTTTGCGGCAGTTGTCCTCTGATAACCTCCGGAATTTAGCCAATCAGAATCCAGTATTTGAACACGTGACTCGAAAAAGTGGTAGAATCAGGCATTACGACGCCACCAAGGCCTGCCAAAATACATTTTTGTATATATTGATCGATTAACCTCTCTCTCTCTGTACCTTTCTGTCTGTGTGTCAGTATACAGGTCACAGTGAGAAAGTTGCCAGTCATTATAACAGCCTACAGGAGACAGGGTTGGCGGTTCGAAGCCACAGTCGAATCTTTCACATGAGAAACTTCAACAACTGGCTCAAGAGCGTCCTGATTGGTGAGTAGCAAACTTCACAAACATCACAAGAGTCTAGGACGTGTGGAGCGTTGTCCAAGGTGTTTTAGAGAAGGGAGAAGAGTCTAGGATTTGTGTAGCGTTGTCTAGGGTGTTTTAGGGAAGGGAGAAGAGTCTGGGACGTGTGGAGCGTTGTCCATGGTGTTTTAGGGAAGGCAGAAGAGTCTTGGATTTGTGTAGCGTTATCCAGGGTGTTTTAGGGAAGGGAGAAGAGTCTAGGATGTGTGGAGCGTTATCCAGGGTGTTTTAGGGAAGGGAGAAGAGTCTAGGATGTGTGGAGTGTTATCCAGGGTGTTTTAGGGAAGGGAGAAGAGTCTAGGACGTGTGGAGCGTTATCCAGGGTGTTTTAGGGAATGGAGAAGAGTCTAGGACGTGTGGAGCGTTATCCAGGGTGTTTTAGGGAATGGAGAAGAGTCTAGAATTTGTGGAGCGTTGTCCAGGGTGTTTTAGGGAAGGGAGAAGAGTCTAGGACGTGTGGAGCGTTATCCAGGGTGTTTTAGGGAATGGAGAAGAGTCTAGGACGTGTGGAGCGTTATCCAGGGTGTTTTAGGGAAGGGAGAAGAGTCTGGGACTAGGCCTGGGGCGGTATCGACATTTTGTTACCGCGATTACCGTCTTCCCATTTACCGCCGGTACTGCGGTAATTACCGCACCCCCGTATCTATTAATTAAGGTTCGGCGATAAGCCAAAATATTGCAATCATCTTCCCAAAAGTCGCCTCTCCACAGCCTGACTGCCCGAGTTATACTTCTCCGTACAGCACAGCGGGTCTGGCTTTAAAAGGAGCAGATCTACAAGCTCAGAACGCGTCGCGGATGCGACGTGTTTTAGATCTGTGCCCTGTCGGGTTACCATAGTAACATAGGCTCCGTACTTTTCACACAGCTGCGTGTGAACAGGGGCGTCAATTGGGTATGGCAGGGATATGCAGCTGCCTTACCCTGGGTCCAGGGGGGGGGAAGATAAAAGTTAGTTCTAAATGTAAATCCATAAATGTCTCTTTGTCTATCTGTACTGGTTATTATGTTGGTAAATTACAGTAAAATAACTACAAATGCAAAATGTAACAAAATGGTCACTTTAACAAGGTATTATAATTATATTATAGGTATATATATAATTATATATTATATGTACTTCTTAAAATAAATATATCATGCCTGTTGCTAAGGTATGGCAACACCAGTCATGTTGCCATACCTTAGCTTTTTCTGAACTGACGCTACTGTGTGTGTGAACAAACCAGAAGAGAGAGACGGGTAGTCAGGATCGTGTAGGCTACAGTGATTCTGTAAACTCCATAACTCTATGGTAAACTCACGTCTCAAAACGCAGTGATTGAGTGCTGATACAGGTTTTAGTTACAAGACTTGACAGAAAAGGTTATAAAATCGCCGACGGGGCTCATCGCGCGTCGCGGTTGAAAAAGTAAAATAGTTTCGTTTTAGTCCACGCGGCCCGCGCTTATGGGATTAGATTCATGCCAATAGTCCAAACCTTGAAAGTAGTATTTCAAGACTGTAAAATGTTTTTGAATCTCTGAAAAAAAAGATTGAATCTCTGAAAAATATTTTTGAGTCTCTGAAAAATGATTTCGAAACTCTGTACAATGTCTTGGCAGAATTTCTTCAGAGATACAACACATTTTTTCAGAGATTCAAATCGGTTTTCAGAGTTTCGCCAACACATTTTCAGAGTGTCAACTTCATCAGAAACACAGTTTCAGAATATGCATTTTGGCACTTTTCTCCCTCTGTGTTTCATGTTTGAAACCTTGTAAACTCCTAAGGTTTCAAAACCTTGAGAGTTATTTTCAATCTCTGAAAATATTTTTTGCAAGACTGAAAAATGATTTAGAAACTGAAAAAATGTGTTGTATCTCTGAAGAAATTCTTCCAAGACATTGTGCAGTGTTTCACTTTTTTGCCAGACCCATGAAATGGGTAGGCCTACATAAGCAAATGTCGGTCCGGGTTTTCTATATAAAGGGTATATATGATGATGACATGATGATGACATGCCTACAAAAGGCATGATGTCATAAATGATGATGACAGACAGGGGGTCTGGCACAACCAGGTTGACCTGGTCTAGTTTTTTTTTCAGGTATTATTTTCTGAGATCTTATTTTTACAGATTCAAATAATTTTTTTTCGGTTTCAGATTATTATTATTTTTTTGTGCTTCTTACTTTTTCAGTTTCAACATGAAAAGTTTCAAGTCTCAAGTTTCAAGGTCCAGTTCTGGCAGTGTTTATGGCAACCATGCAGGGTTGCCATGTTTGCTCTTACTTTTTCAGTTTCAACTTGAAAAGTTTCAGAGTCTCAAATCTCAAAGTGCACTTCTGGCAGTGTTGGCATGGCAACCAGCTAGGGTTGCCATGTTTGCTAGAAGTGAGTTATCTGGGCTTTCCTATCCATAAGTTTAGCTAAATCCATCACCAGTCCCTGTCCCTATGGAAGAGATATACATGTTCTATAGATCTATGGAGTCATCATATGTTTTACAGATCTACAGGCCCATCCCCATGTTCTATAGATCCATGTTTCTAAGGTCCCATCCATATGTTTCACAGATCTATGGGCTCATTCCTAGGCCCATCCCTATATCCTACAGATCTACAGATTTACTAATACATTCTATAGATCTATGGAGTCTTCCCTATGTTTTACATATGTTTTACAGTTCTACAGGCCCAACACCATGTTCTATAGATCTATGGAGTCATCATATGTTTTACAGATACAGGCCCATCCTTATGTTCTATAGATATATTGAGTCATCCATGTTTTCAGATCTACAGGGCCATCCCCATGTTCTATAGATCTATGGAGTCATCTTTTTGTTTTCAGATCTACATGCCCATCCCCATGTTCTATAGATCTATGGAGTCATCCATATGTTTTCAGATCTACAGATCCATCCCCATGTTCTATAGGGCCAATCCATGTTTCTAAGGTCCCATCCATATGTTTTTTAGATCTATGAGCTCATTCCAAGGCCCATCCGTCCCTATATGCTACAGATCTACAAATGTACCCATACATTCTTTAGATCTATGGAGTCATCCATATGTTTTCAGATCTAAAGGCCCATCCCCATGTTCTATAGATCTATGGAGTGTAATAAGTGCAATAGTGTAATAAGTGTAATAGTGTAATAGGTGTAAAAGTGTAATAGTGTAATAGGGCAATAAGTGTAATAGTGCATTAAGTGTAATAGTGTAATAAGTGTAATAGGTGACAAATGTAATAGTGTAATAAGTGTAATAGCGTAATAGTGTAATTGCAACCGTCAGGTCGCATTTACTATCAAAACCTCCACCGCCTGTCTATCCGTCAGTGTGTCTGTCACGTCACGTCACACTTTTGCCCTGCTCATATCTCCGCAACCGTTGCCCCGATCCATGCCAAATTTTGCACACACACTCCTTGCCTGCCAAACCACAACCTCCACCAATTCTCACATGGCCCTCTTCTAGCGCCACCATGAGGTCGATTCTTGCAAAACACATTTTTGGACACTGCTCCTACAATTTTTGCCCTAAAATCACACAAATCGGTACACAGTAAGTCTACACTCATCTCATCAACATGGATCTGTCCCATTTAGCGCCACCTTCAGGCCATTTTTTAAAACACATTTTTGGACATTACTCCTACAGATTTTGACCTAAAATCACGCAAATCGCTACACAGTATGTTTACACTCATGTCATCAACATGGATCTGTCCCATATAGCGCCACCATCAGGCCGATTTATTCAAACACATTTTTGGACACTGCTCCTACAAATTTTGCCCTAAAATCACGCAAATCGCTACACAGTATGTCTATACTCATGTCATCAACATGGATCTGTCCCATATAGCGCCACCATCAGGCAGATTTTTTCAAACACATTTCTGGACACTGCTCCTACACATTTTGGCCTAAAATCACGCTGCGACCTGACGGTCGCTTATCTCCCGATTAGGGAGTCTTACTGGTAGGTGTAAAAGTGTAATAGTGTAATAGGGCAATAAGTGTAATAGTGTAATAAGTGTAATAGTGTAATTATTAAAGCTGCTATTACACTTATTACACTATTACGCTTATTACACTATTACGCTTATTACACTATTAAACTTTTACACAATTACACTATTACACTTATTACACTATTACACTTATTACACTATTACACTTATTGCCCTATTACACTATTACACTATTACACTATTACACTTATGACACTATTACATTATTAACGTATTCCACTATTACACGTATTGCCCTATTACACTATTACACTTATTACACTATTACACTATTACACTTATTACACAATTACATTTGTTACACATATTACACTATTACACTTATTACACTATTACACTTATTACATTATTACATTGTTACACTTATTGCGCTATTACACTATTACACTTATTACACTATTACACTTATTGCCCTATTACACTATTACACTTTTACACCTACCAGTAAGACTCCCTAATCGGGAGATAAGCGACCGTCAGGTCGCAGCGTGATTTTAGGCCAAAATGTGTAGGAGCAGTGTCCAAAAATGTGTTTGAAAAAATCTGCCTGATGGTGGCGCTATATGGGACAGATCCATGTTGATGACATGAGTATAGACATACTGTGTAGCGATTTGCGTGATTTTAGGGCAAAATCTGTAGGAGTAGTGTCCATAAATGTGTTTTAAAAAATCGGCCTGAAGGTGGCGCTAAATGGGACAGATCCATGTTGATGACATGAGTGTAGTGCAAGTGTGTACCGATTTGCGTGATTTTAGGGCAAAATTTGTAGGAGCAGTGTCCAAAAATGTGTTTGAATAAATCGGCCTGATGGTGGCGCTATATGGGACAGATCCATGTTGATGACATGAGTGTAAACATACTGTGTAGCGATTTGCGTGATTTTAGGTCAAAATCTGTAGGAGTAATGTCCGAAAATGTGTTTTAAAAAATGGCCTGAAGGTGGCGCTAAATGGGACAGATCCATGTTGATGAGATGAGTGTAGACTTACTGTGTACCGATTTGCGTGATTTTAGGGCAAAAATTGTAGGAGCAGTGTCCAACAATGTGTTTTGCAAGAATCTGCCTCATGGTGGCGCTAGAAGAGGGCCATGTGAGAATTGGTGGAGGTTGTGGTTTGGCAGGCAAGGAGTGTGTGTGCAAAATTTGGATCGGGGGCAACGGTTGCGGAGATATGAGCAGGGCAAAAGTGTGACGTGACGTGACAGACACACTGACGGACAGACAGGCGGTGGAGGTTTTGATAGTAAATGCGACCTGACGGTCGCAATTACACTATTACGCTATTACACTTATTACACTATTACATTTGTCACCTATTACACTATTACACTATTACACTTAATGCCTGTAGATCTGTAAAACATATGATGACTCCATAGATCTATAGAACAGGGGTCTTCAACGTTTTCAGGCCGGGGACCCCCAAACTGATGGGGAGATGGAGCAGGGACCCCCTACCACCTCGTAGGGTGGGGGGGTCGGGGCTACGACATATTTTTTTATTTTAAACATGTACAAGTTACAGCGAGCAGGGTGGGCCGTACCACTACCATTTCTAAACATACTACTTATTAACTGAGAACCAATGTCAATAATATCAACAATCTGTCAATTGCATAGTAATCATGTATTCAAGCTATTCAAAATGGATAGAATCATGATTTATAAAAAAAAAAGAAGAAAAAAAAACATTTTTTGAAATCTTTTTTTTTTTTAAGCAATAATTTCGTGGACCCCCTGCAGTACCTCCGCGGACCCCCTAGGGGTCGCGGACCCCCTGTTGAAGACACCTGCTATAGAACATGTAGATCTCTTCCATAGGGACAGGGACTGGTGATGGATTTAGCTAAACTTATGGATAGGAAAGCCCAGAGAACTCACTTCTAGCAAACATGGCAACCCTAGCTGGTTGCCATGCCAACACTGCCAGAAGTGCACTTTGAGATTTGAGACTCTGAAACTTTTCAAGTTGAAACTGAAAAAGTAAGAGCAAACATGGCAACCCTGCATGGTTGCCATAAACACTGCCAGAACTGCACCTTGAAACTTGAGACTTGAAACTTTTCATGTTGAAACTGAAAAAGTAAGAAGCGCAACAAAATAATAATAATCTGAAACCGAAAAAAAATTATTTGAATCTGTAAAAATAAGATCTGAGAAAATAATACCTGAAAAAAAAAAAGTGAAACTCTGAAAATATGTTGGCGAAACACTGCACAATGTCTTGGAAGAATTTCTTCAGAGATACAACACATTTTTTCAGTTTCAAAATCATTTTTCAGTCTTGCAAAAAATATTTTCAGAGATTGAAAATAACTCTCAAGGTTTTGAAACCTTAGGAGTTTACAAGGTTTCAAACATGAAACACAGAGGGAGAAAAGTGCCAAAATGCATATTCTGAAACTGTGTTTCTGATGAAGTTGACACTCTGAAAATGTGTTGGCGAAACTCTGAAAAGTGATTTGAATCTCTGAAGAAATGTGTTGTATCTCTGAAGAAATTCTGCCAAGACATTGTACAGAGTTTCGAAATCATTTTTCAGAGACTCAAAAATATTTTTCAGAGATTCAATTTTTTTTTTCAGAGATTCAAAAACATTTTACAGTCTTGAAATACTACTTTCAAGGTTTGGACTATTGGCATGAATCTAATCCCATACGCGCTCCGCTCGTAATCCGTATGAATAAAAAAAGAAACAGCCACAACACAAGGTATGTATTAACATACTTGTGTCGTGGATTACAGAGAAAGTTTACTCTGTTCCGTATTCCCCTACGACGCTGCTGCTGCAGGGGCCAGGGCAGCAGCCAGTGGCCACTCGGACAGTCACGAGTGACGTACACTGTATGTGGCTTCCAAACTGTGGTATACGGCCCAGAGCAGAGCGGCATGGAGCGCATGCGGTCCTCGCTTCTCCCCCGTCTTAAAACTCGCTTGTTTTCAATAAAAAAATATACTATTTTTGTCTTTTTTGACCGCGGTAAGGACCATGACACCGCGGTAGGCCTCGGTTTACCGCGGTACGGCGGTACGGCGGTTACCGCCCCCAACCCTATCTGGGACGTGTGGAGCGTTGTCCAAGGTGTTTTAGGGAAGGGAGAAGAGTCTAGAATTTGTGGAGCGTTGTCCAGGGTGTTTTAGGGAAGGGAGAAGAGTCTAGGACCACCTGGTTCGAATGATATCAACGCACTTAATGCGAAATATTCACGTGCTTTCAGACTCTTCAATGCAGAAAGTATCCAGGATACTTGGATATCCAGTATGCCAATGCAGAGATATTAGTAGTAAAATGTCGACATCTAGTGGTCAACCTCAGAGGAGCGCAAAAATAAAACCTGAGGTGAAACCCAGCCTCGAACCAGATGCCAAATATGCTCTGTTCCCCGGTGTAACGCTCCACGCCACAGACCCCGACGGAGCGGCGCGGTATTGGGCGCCGATGACCCCCGTGAGTCGCCACCGAGGCGAGCGCTAGCGAGCCGAGTTGCCGCGACGAGCGGTGGGAACGGCGCCCAATCCCACTCAGCCGCGTTACCGAGTTATGTGCCGTTATGGACAGAATAGTAAATATTCAGTCCCTCACTATCCACGCCTACCCCACTATCCACGTCATAGATAAATGCACAAAAAAGGAGTCACTTCATCCGTTCATTAGCTCAGTCAGTAGAGCACGGATGCAACAAACCCACGGTTTGGGTTCGATTCCCCTGAGGGGAATAATATTCAAGGCGAGAGATATCGGCGCATGCGTACTTCAAAGTGCACGGAGAACAGGATACCGTGGATACTCCTCCGTGGATACCCAGTGCATACTCTCTGCATTCAAACGTCTGAGAAATGGTGAAAAAGTCGGATTGAATGCGAAGAGAGCAGTCGAAGCCGGTGCTAGGACGTGTGGAGCGTTATCCAGGGTGTTATAGGGAAGGGAGAAGAGTCTGGGACGTGTGGAGCGTTATCCAGAGTGTTTTAGGGAAGGGAGAAGAGTCTAGGACGTGTGGAGCGTTATCCAGGGTGTTTTAGGGAAGGGAGAAGAGTCTGGGACGTGTGGAGCGTTGTCCAAGGTGTTATAGGGAATGGAGAAGAGTCTAGAATTTGTGGAGCGTTGTCCAGGGTGTTTTAGGGAATGGAGAAGAGTCTAGGATTTGTGGAGCGTTGGCCAAGGTGTTTTAGGGAAGGGAGAAGAGTCTAGGATTTGTGGAGCGTTGTCCAGGGTGTTTTAGGGAAGGGAGTAGATTCTAGGACGTGTGGAGCGTTTTCTAGGGTGTTTTAGGGAAGGGAGAACTCTAGGATGTATGGAGCGTTGTCCAGGGTGGTTTAGGGAAGGGAGAAGAGTCTCTAGGACGTGTGGAGAATTTTCCAGGGTATTTTTTTTTTGGGACAACAATTGTTTTCTTTACGTCGGTACCGATGTTATGGCACCATACCGTCTGTATAGTGATTTATTACCATGGTAACTAAAATCCATACCGCCCCAGCCCTAGAGTCCAGTAACGATAACACTGTTATCCATCTCTGTGTTGGATGTAGGTGACATATTGGACAAAGTAAGGAGAAGCAGTACAGACAGAGACATGTCTGTGTTGGATCTGGGATGTGGCAAAGGAGGCGACTTGCTCAAATGGAAGAAGGGGAACATCGCACATCTAGTCTGTGCAGGTAAGCTGTGTATGAGTGTATATTATGTTTGGAAACGTGTTGTTGGGTAGATTAGTTATCCATTGGCTACCAGTGCTCTTGGCAATAGCCTGTATGCTGCTGGAAAGCCTGTTTATTTTCATTTTAACCAGATAAATTCTTCTAAATCCTTACGGTTTTCGAAAAAAACAAACAAAAAAAAAACGTGTTTCTATATCAGTGGTGCTCAAAACTTTTCATGTCAAGGACCCCCAAAATTAAATGCATTTGGCCGCGGACCCCCAGTAAAAGCCATTTGAATGTGGCTTGTTTGCACCAATGTCAGAGTTGTTAATATTTTGTGTATATTTGTAGACATTGCAGGGGTTTCAGTAGAGCAGTGTCAGAGTGTTAATATGTATATGTGTAGACATTGCAGGGGTTTCAGTAGAGCAGTGTCAGAGTGTTAATATGTATATGTGTAGACATTGCAGGGGTTTCAGTAGAGCAGTGTCAGAGTCGTTACAAGGACATGCAGAGGAAGTGTTACCGCGGCGACCGGATGTTCAGCGCCGACTTCATCACGGCTGACTGCACCAAGGTAACCTTTGACCTCTGACCTCCAGTGTTTCTCCGATATGCGTTCAACAGCGGTCGCCCTGCCTCTGATGAATGTTAATGGCAGTTATTATAATATCTTTTACGATTTAGATCGGCTACTTTTGATGCTTTTTTGTGACACTAGTATGAGCAAGTAAGGCATTCATTTACAAAAAAAAAACACAAAGTTAAAATATGGAGATACAGTAAGAGGTTTCTTCCCGACGGCAATGATTGCGACTGTCAGGTCGCAAGTTACTATGAAAAGCTCCACCGGCGGTCTGTCCGTCTGTCACGTCACACTTTTGCCCCTAGTCTAATCTCAGCCACTGTTGGCCCTATCGATGCCAAACTTTGGACACACACTCCTTGGATGGCAAATCACAACCTACAGCCCTGATTTCTCACATGGCCCTCTTCTAGCGCCACCATCAGGCCGATTTTTTGCAAAACACATTTTTCTTACAGATTTTGGCCTAAAATCACGCAAAGCGGTACACAGTATCTCTAAAGTCATGTCATCAACATGGATCTGTCCCATTTCCCATATTTCCTCCTGATTGGCTACGATTGCTTTCTAAAGTTTGTGTATGCGACGTGACGGTCGCTTATCTCCCGATTAGGGAGTCTTACTGGTGTAATGTTGTATCCAGGGCATGACATTAAGCTGGCTCTTGGTTTCACTTTTTCTGTGACGCTCCTGACGGCTGTGTGCTGTATGCAGACTGTGGACTGCCCGTACTATGGAGTGGAAGGGGGCAAGGGGATTAAAGTATAATGTTTGCAGTGTTTGTTTGCAGTATTTGCACTTTTGTGCACTGGCAAGTGTGAAATGTCTCACTTTTATCTGTGATTAATGTTTGTGTGTGTGTGTGTGTGTGTGTGTGTGTGTGTGTGTGTGTGTGTGTGTGTGTGTGTGTGTGTGTGTGTGTGTGTGTGTGTGTGTGTGTGTGTGTGTGTGTGTGTGTGTGTGTGTGTGTGTGTGTGTGTGTCTGTCCCTCGGTCTGCAGGAGGTGTTGACAGCCAGGTTTAAAGAGGACAGGCTGTTGTTTGACGTGTGCAGTTGTCAGTTTGTGTGTCACTACTCGTTTGAGTCGTACCAGCAGGCCGACACGCTGCTGAAGAACGCCTGCGAGTCCCTGAAGCCTGGAGGCTTCTTCATAGGGACGACCACCGACGCCTTCGAACTGGTGTAAGTTATTCATCAATGGTAAATGATGCATTTATATAGCGCTTTTATCCAAGGTGCTTACATAGATTGTGTGTTACATTCACCCATTCACGCACACATTCATACACCGGTGGCAGAGGAAACCACGCAAGTCACCAACCTACTCACCGGGAGCAATTAGGGGTTCAGAGTAGGGGTGGGTGATAATTATCGTCTCGACGATACAGCTTTGCCACGATATGCCTTTTCAGATTATCGTTTCTCTCGTGATACAAACAGTCATACAGAAAAGGCTCTGGATACAGCGAGTGCACGTTCTATGAGTCGCTGCTCTATTGCTTAATTTATACTTCTATTGTACGGTGGTGTAATTCACCAAAAAGAACAGATCTACAAGCTAACAACGTGTCATATGGCTTGAGGATCTGTCCCTTTGCTTTCACGGCCCCGCCCCCTGGCAGCACGCAGACAGGCTCCGAGTGTCTACACTCTACAGTGACTGACCGGAGCACCGAGCAGCACGGCACACTGGTCCACGACCACGATTTAGTTTCACTTTCACGGGACTTTATAAAGCAGTGATGCAGCTTGCCCTGCATTCTTTGAAGCATATTTTTAATAATGGATGCATTAAACTAACAGGACGCAAACTATTTTATCCGACCTGCTATCGCTATCAGCCATCTCACTGCAAACTGCTGAGGTGTGTGTGTGTGTGTGTGTGTGTGTGTGTGTGTGTGTGTGTGTGTGTGTGTGTGTGTGTGTGTGTGTGTGTGTGTGTGTGTGTGTGTGTGTGTGTGTGTGTGTGTGTGTGTGTGTGTGTGTGTGTGTGTGTGTGTGTGTGTGTGTGTGTGTGTGCGCGCGTGCTAGAGTGGAGTCCACAGCTGTGTGTTCTGGCAGTATTGATGAGGTGATTTAGATCGACTTGTAAATGCATGCTTCTGTTTTTATTAACTACAAACAAGTAGCTATAAAGTGCTTTGTTTGTTATGCTTTCACCGTTGAAGCATGCGTGTGTTTCGCGGTGAAATCGTAGCGTCTATTTCATAATTGGCTTAGTTATAAAACCATGCCATTTTTGTTTAGTAGAAAAGCTAAAAGCTAGGATGATAACATATAAGAAAGCTTGTATCATAACAAACCTCCTGACTTTGGTTGGTCGTAGGGTAATTTGTTTTCCCCCAAGTTTCAATGGTAAGGCATGGGTTGTTGTCAACCTGTGGGTCGAGACCCCCAGAGAGGTCCCGAAATGATTTAGCCAAATTGTTTTGAAAATAGCCGATCTACAAGCTCACAACACTCAAAAACATTTTATGGGAACCCATAAAACATTTCTTGGACCCATTTGAATGACCTGAACCATCATCACACCAACTAGTAAATATTTTGAGGTAAAAGATGTTAATTGTTTAATCAAAAATCTAAATGTTATCATTAAAAAAATCATCATAGATTAGGATATCTATCTTTCTATATGCAGCATAACAATGAATAGATTATCAATAGAATATCTGTGTGGGTCTAATAATCATAATAAACCTAAAAACTCGCATAAAACAGTATCGTGATAATATCGTGTATTGTGATACTGCATGAAGAGTATCGTGATAATGTTTTTTTCCAGTATCGCCCACCCCTAGTTCAGAGTCTTTCTCAAGGACTCTTCGACACTAACTCTGGGGGAGCCCGGATTCGAACTGGGAACCCTTTGTGCTCTAATGACGGTTTCGCTACCCCTGAGCTATTATTATTCATAATAATAATAACAACCTCATCATTTATCATCATTTATGTTCCCAGTCCGTGACTCATTTGTGGGTTGCGGACCAATTTTGGACTTTTTCCTGATTTTCGGTGGCGCTGTGCACCCGTTGTGCGCGGCCGGCAGCTCCCGTTCACGCTTGTTCAAAGTCTTTTCTTTCACGCTGAGAAGAAACAATACAACCATGATGATCTCTGTGTAAGCTAATGGTCCATAGAAAACAGGCTGTTCTGACCAAACAAGCGATATGGGAAAAGAAGTGGAGATATATCCATGTTTCTGCAGCCAGGATGTATACAATGCAATGGGGAAACGGAAGACACCAAAAGCGGCTTCCGCAAGGCATGGCAATTGAGTGTTTTTCTCTCACTAGCGGCCGCCGCAGCGCGGGGGCTATTGATATGCCTGTCACAATTATTACATAATCGTCTAATCGTGATTATTTGACACAATGGCAATTATTTTGTCATAATCGTCATAATCGTTTAAATGTTGAAAAATGTTCAAAAATAGTGGAAATAGCCGATCTACAAGCTCGATGCGACACGTTGTGAGCTTATAGATTGGCTATTTCCACTATCAATGTTCTTTTTTTAAGTATAAAGTTGTTAAATATGTCATTTAATTGTACTAGAAGCTGGGCCGCCCTTCGGGCGGCCCAGCGTCTAGTCGGCGACCTGGCCAACTCGGAACAATGTAAATAGGGAATGAATGCCCCGCCCTTTAATGCAAACCCCATTATACCTGTTTTCATAGGACCCGTTTTGACCATTTGTCTGCCTGTGTCCATTTATGCCCATATATGGAGATATCTGTATCTGTCTGTCTGTCGGTGTCCATTTTATGTCCATATATGGAGATCACTGCAGTTATAGTTCTGGGTCCATTTTATGCCCATATATGCCCATATATGGAGATATCTGTCTATCTGCGTCCATTTTATGCCCATATATGGAGATCTCTGTATCTGTCTGTCTGTGTCCCTTTTATGCCCGTATATGGAGATCTTTGTGATTCTGCATCCATTGTATGCCCATATATGCCATATATGGAGATATCTGTTTATCTGCGTCCATTTTATGCCCATATATGAGATTTCTGTCGCTTTTTCAAACAGATGGTCAAAACGGGTCCTATGACAACAGGTATAATGGGGTTTGCATTAAAGGGGGAACCGGCACTGTGTCTGCAACACAGTCGGTGGCACAGACAGATACAGAGATCTCCATAATGGGAATAAAGGGACACAGACAAACAGATGGAGGAGGAGACAAACTTAATGCAAACCCCATTATACCTGTTGTCATAGGACCCGTTTTGACCATCTGTTTGCCTGTGTCCATTTATGCCCATATATGGAGATATCTGTATCTGTCTGTCTGCGTCCACTTTATGCCCATATATGGAGATCTTTGACCATCTGTTTGCCTGTGTCCATTTATGCCCATATATGGAGATATCTGTATTTGTCTGTCTGCATCCATTTTATGCCCATATATGGAGATCTATGCAGACACAGTGCCAGTTCCGGAAAATCCTGATGTCAGACATCAGAATCCGAACCTTTCGTGCTGGTTCCAGAAAATCGTGTATCGGGTCGGGTCGGGTCGAGGCCGAGCACTGCACTACCTGCTGCGGTGGGGAACGCACGTGCCGAATTTGAAATGGGGAATGAATGCCCCACCCTTTAATGCAAACCCCATGAATGCCCCACCCTTAAATGCAAACCCCAATATACCTGTCATAGGACCCGTTTTGACCATCTGTTTGTCTTTGTCCACTTATGCCCATATATGAAGATCTCTGCACACACAGTACCGGTTGCAGAAAACTCTGATGTCAGACTTTATGCCCATATCTGGAGAACGCGCGTGCCGGTGGGAAGAAGGGTTCTCGAGATACCCGGATTACATACATACATACACATTCACAGAGATTTTGTGTTGACTCATGTGGCGTACGTGATGTCAGAGCCTTTTATGAAGTGATGTCACAATGACTCAGCGCTTGCGCCGATTTCCTCCGGAACAGCCTGATGTCAACAAAGGAGATTCCGAACGTTTCATGGCATTGTATGCCCATATATGGATATCTCTGTATCTCTCCGCATAAGGAGATTCCGAACGTTTCGCTATGGAGATCTATGCATAGGAACATCAGAATACGTAACCATGGCATTTTTTGTTGACTCATGTGTTGTATGCCCATATATGGATATCTCTGTATCTCTCCGCATAAGGAGATTCCGAACATTTCGCTTGTATGCCCATATATGGACATCTCTGTATCTGGAGATCTATGCATAGGAGATCTATGCATAGGAACATCAGAATACGTAACCATGGCATTTTTTGTTGACTCATGTGTTGTATGCCCATATATGGATATCTCTGTATCTCTCCGCATAAGGAGATTCCGAACGTTTCGCTTGTATGCCCATATATGGACATCTCTGTATCTGGAGATCTATGCATAGGAACATCAGAATACGTAACCATATATGGATATCTCTGTATCACTCCGCATAAGGAGATTCCGAACGTTTCGCTATGGAGATCTATGCATAGGAACATCAGAATACGTAACCATGGCATTTTTTGTTGACTCATGTGTTGTATGCCCATATATGGATATCTCTGTATCTCTCAGCATAAGGAGATTCCGAACGTTTCGCTTGTATGCCCATATATGGACATCTCTGTATCTGGAGATCTATGCATAGGAACATCAGAATACGTAACCATGGCATTTTTTGTTGACTCATGTGGTGTACGTGATCTCAGAGCCTTTTATGAAGTGATGTCACAATGAGTCAGCGCTTGCGCCGATTTCCTCTGGAACAGCCTGTTGTATGCCCATATATGGATATCTCTGTATCTCTCCGCATAAGGAGATTCCGAACGTTTCGCTTGTATGCCCATATATGGACATCTCTGTATCTGGAGATCTATGCATAGGAACATCAGAATACGTAACCATGGCATTGTATGCCCATATATGGATATCTCTGTATCTCTCCGCATAAGGAGATTCCGAACGTTTCGCTATGGAGATCTATGCATAGGAACATCAGAATACGTAACCATGGCATTTTTTGTTGACTCATGTGTTGTATGCCCATATATGGATATCTCTGTATCTCTCCGCATAAGGAGATTCCGAACGTTTCGCTTGTATGCCCATATATGGACATCTCTGTATCTGGAGATCTATGCATAGGAGATCTAACGTTTCGCTTGTATGCCCATATATGGACATCTCTGTATCTGGAGATCTATGCATAGGAACATCAGAATACGTAACCATGGCATTGTATGCCCATATATGGATATCTCTGTATCTCTCCGCATAAGGAGATTCCGAACGTTTCGCTATGGAGATCTATGCATAGGAACATCAGAATACGTAACCATGGCATTTTTTGTTGACTCATGTGGTGTACGTGATCTCAGAGCCTTTTATGAGGTGATGTCACAATGAGTCAGTGCTTGCGCCGATTTCCTCTGGAACAGCCTGTTGTATGCCCATATATGGATATCTCTGTATCTCTCCGCATAAGGAGATTCCGAACGTTTCGCTTGTATGCCCATATATGGACATCTCTGTATCTGGAGATCTATGCATAGGAACATCAGAATACGTAACCATGGCATTGTATGCCCATATATGGATATCTCTGTATCTCTCCGCATAAGGAGATTCCGAACGTTTCGCTATGGAGATCTATGCATAGGAACATCAGAATACGTAACCATGGCATTTTTTGTTGACTCATGTGTTGTATGCCCATATATGGATATCTCTGTATCTCTCCGCATAAGGAGATTCCGAACGTTTCGCTTGTATGCCCATATATGGACATCTCTGTATCTGGAGATCTATGCATAGGAGATCTAACGTTTCGCTTGTATGCCCATATATGGACATCTCTGTATCTGGGGATCTATGCATAGGAACATCAGAATACGTAACCATGGCATTGTATGCCCATATATGGATATCTCTGTATCTCTCCGCATAAGGAGATTCCGAACGTTTCGCTATGGAGATCTATGCATAGGAACATCAGAATACGTAACCATGGCATTTTTTGTTGACTCATGTGTTGTATGCCCATATATGGATATCTCTGTATCTCTCCGCATAAGGAGATTCCGAACGTTTCGCTTGTATGCCCATATATGGACATCTCTGTATCTGGAGATCTATGCATAGGAGATCTATGCATAGGAACATCAGAATACGTAACCATGGCATTTTTTGTTGACTCATGTGTTTTATGCCCATATATGGATATCTCTGTATCTCTCCGTATAAGGAGATTCCGAACGTTTCGCTTGTATGCCCATATATGGACATCTCTGTATCTGGAGATCTATGCATAGGAACATCAGAATACGTAACCATATATGGATATCTCTGTATCTCTCCGCATAAGGAGATTCCGAACGTTTCGCTATGGAGATCTATGCCCATATATGGATATCTCTGTATCTCTCCGCATAAGGAGATTCCGAACGTTTCGCTATGGAGATCTATGCATAGGAACATCAGAATACGTAACCATGGCATTTTTTGTTGACTCATGTGTTGTATGCCCATATATGGATATCTCTGTATCTCTCCGCATAAGGAGATTCCGAGCGTTTCGCTTGTATGCCCATATATGGACATCTCTGTATCTGGAGATCTATGCATAGGAGATCTATGCATAGGAACATCAGAATACGTAACCATGGCATTTTTTGTTGACTCATGTGTTGTATGCCCATATATGGATATCTCTGTATCTCTCCGCATAAGGAGATTCCGAACGTTTCGCTTGTATGCCCATATATGGACATCTCTGGAGATCTATGCATAGGAACATCAGAATACGTAACCATATATGGATATCTCTATCTTTCCGCACAAGGAGATTCCGAACGTTTCGCTATGGAGATCTATGCATAGGAACATCAGAATACGTAACCATGGCATTTTTTGTTGACTCATGTGTTGTATGCCCATATATGGATATCTCTGTATCTCTCCGCATAAGGAGATTCCGAACGTTTCGCTTGTATGCCCATATATGGACATCTCTGTATCTGGAGATCTATGCATAGGAACATCAGAATACGTAACCATATATGGATATCTCTGTATCTTTCCGCATAAGGAGATTCCGAACGTTTCGCTATGGAGATCTATGCATAGGAACATCAGAATACGTAACCATGGCATTTTTTGTTGACTCATGTGTTGTATGCCCATATATGGATATCTCTGTATCTCTCCGCATAAGGAGATTCCGAACGTTTCGCTTGTATGCCCATATATGGACATCTCTGTATCTGGAGATCTATGCATAGGAACATCAGAATACGTAACCATGGCATTTTTTGTTGACTCATGTGGTGTACGTGATCTCAGAGCCTTTTATGAAGTGATGTCACAATGAGTCAGCGCTTGCGCCGATTTCCTCTGGAACAGCCTGATGTCAACAATCAGCTCCGCATAAGGAGATTCCGAACGTTTCGCGCCGCTTCGGGAAAGCCGCGAGTCGGGTCGGGTCGAGGCCCGGCACTGCACTCCGCGCGGCGGCGGGGAACGCGCGTGCCGAATCTGAAGCCGGTGGGACGAACGGTTCTCGAGATACGCGGATTACAAACAAACAAACAAACAAACAAACAGACAGAGATTTGTCGCATTTATAGATAGATATTTAGGTTATGTGTCATATCTGCCATGACGTGTATCTTCAAAGACTACAAGCCAAAGAGAAATGTAATTGTCAATGACAAACACAATTAAATCGTTAATCGCAATTATTTGAGTGACAATTAATCGTCATGTAAAATGTCATAATCGTGACCCCTAGCTATGGGTTAAGACTAGACTAGTTAACACATCCCTGGACCAGTTAACACTTCCAGAAACGCTTTTTTGACTACAGTATGGATGTGTCTATATATCCACTATAGCTGATGAAATCATGTAAAACATTTGTTTCCCTTTGTCCTCTTACTCTCTCATCCCTTTCTATATGTCTCTGACTCTCTCTCTCTCTCTCTCTCTCTCTCTCTCTCTCTCTCTCTCTCTCTCTCTCTCTCTCTCTCTCTCTCAGGAAGCGTTTGGAGCTGTCGGACGGCTTGTCCTTTGGCAACGAGGTGTACAGTGTTCGTTTTAACCACAAGGGGCAGTATTCTCTGTTTGGATGTCAGTATCACTTCAACCTGGAGGGCGTTGTCGACGTGCCGGAGTTCCTGGTTTACTTTCCTCTGTTTGAAGAGTACGTACCTGTCTGTCTGTCTGTCTCTGTGTTAGAATCATATGTCGGGCCCCACGCTGGCCTGGTGGTCAAGGCGCATACCACATACCAGGCTATGATGCCTGCTGGCGTCGCCGGTTCGATTCCCGATCCGGACGACCTTTGCCACATGTCATTCCCATCTCTCTCCCCATTTCCTGTCAGTCTACTATCCTATCAAATAAAGGCATAAAAAGCCCAAAAGCAAATCTTAAAAAAAAGAAAAAAAGAATAATATGTCAGTAATAGGGGTGTAACGATCTTAACAGCAATACGATAGGTGTGAAGCGAGCGGTGCTCAAAACGTCACATGATGCAGGGCCAAAGCCAAGCTGTGCGGGACATACAGACATACACACAAAGCCAGGTGTAGGTTGCGCTTGGACCGCTCAAAATGTAATTTCTGTTTGCATGTTAGGCTTGGTAACATATGACAAATAACTTATTACTTATATACAAAAAATGATTTACATATTTACACTTGGTGACGCGTTGTATGCTTACATATCAGCTATTTCAGCTTTTAGGACTGAGCCCGATTCTGGCCAATTTAAGGTTTCTGAAAAAGTTACAAAAAATAAATATGTTGCTACATACTGTACTACACAAAAATGTGTCCTCAGCCTGAGGGGTAAAAGCACAAAAT
Organism: Nannobrachium achirus; assembly: GCF_963921795.1. NCBI lineage: Eukaryota > Metazoa > Chordata > Actinopteri > Myctophiformes > Myctophidae > Nannobrachium > Nannobrachium achirus. The sequence continues at coordinate 15,117,497 of NC_137819.1, read as the reverse complement.
TGTGTTCCCCTCCATAATGGGTTAAATATTCTAAAACGTGTGAACATTTTTCACCTTGGAAACAATTTTGACAAACATGCAAAAAAAGAATCGCGATAATCTCAAATAATTGCGATGAGACAATTGTGTAATAATTGTGACATGCGTAGTCTGGAGACACTGTTTGACAAGGTATGTGTGTGTTGTATATTCCAGGATGGCTAAACGCTATGGGATGGAGCTGAAGTTTAAAAAAAGATTCTCTGAGTTCTTTGAGGAGAAAGTCAAGGACCAACAGAACCGAAACCTGCTGACCAGGATGATGGGCCTGGAGGTAACCATGACAACCACTTAGCAACCACTCAACCACTTGAGGCAAAAATTGAAAATAGACGGCCTCCCAAGGTTGAGAACCACTGCTTTAGAAGATGATCAGAGGTGATTTGGGGTGGGGGATTTGGGAACAACTTTCCTGGCCTATCGGGAGGGACGTTCCATCGCCAACGCCATTTCAAAAAGAACATTTCATAGTGGTTTTTAGTAGACTAAAACTAAAACTTTTCAAATGACTAAAACCAGAGCAGTGTAAGAGTAGCAACACGCTTTGATCTCGCCTCTGCTGATCTTCAGCCCTGTCCGCCCCCATTATAACCGAGGCATTTTCACTCGCTGGTAAGTAGACTAAATCACGTCTCCCCCCCCCCCCCCCCCCCTTTTAACGCATTCACGGGCCTCTCCAAGGTAGACAACATTATTAAAAGGGGGGAAAAGACGTGATTTAGTCTACTTACCAGCGAGTGAAAATGCCTCAGTTATAATGGGGGCGGACGGGGCTTAAGAGCAACAAAGGCTCGCTAAGAATGAGAACAGGCTCCAGTAAGCTAGGCTAAGCTAGCTTTTCAACATAGAGTAAATAGGCTTTCCACGCTTACAATAGGAGTCGACGTAAGTGTCATAACTCTCTCTCTCTCTAGGGCAGGGGTCTTCAACGTTTTCAGACCAGGGACCCCTTAGCTGAGAGAGAGATGAAGCAGGGACCCGGACCCCCACTACCCATAGATACCATATGGTTTCATCGTTTGACGGCACAATCATCAGTGTATTTTGGATTCATGTCAATGTGTGTTTTCAAATATTTAACCACTAGAACCGTCAATACTTATAAAATGTGACCTTTCACTGTGTACTTTGTCTGCTTTTTTCTCCCTCTACACCAAAGCTCTTTGCCAAAAATAGCCGATCTACAAGCTCACGTTGTGAGCTTGTAGATCTGCTATTTGGCTAAAGTTCTCAGAATATGGACGCTAGGTGGTTAATATAAAAAAAGAGAAACAAAAGATTCTATCACACAAAGATTTGGAGGACCCCCTAGGGGTCCCGGACCCCCTGTTGAAGACCCCTGCTCTAGGGGTCTGACTAAAACTAAATGGAATTTTATTCAAAAGACTACGACTAAAACTAAATCAAAATTTGCTTTCAATATTAACACTGCTCTCTCTCCCTATCTGTCTGTCTATCTGTCTCTCTGTGTGTGTGTGTGTAGTCATATCCATGTGAAGGCAGCAACACTCCAGCCACAGAGGCAGCAGGAGAGTACGACCACGCCGTCAAACACAAGGACTCTGGAGCTGCACTGCCTCTGGTACACACACACACACACACACACACACACACACACACACACACACACACACACACACACACACACACAGTGGTGACAGCCGTCCTATCCACAACATCAACAGGTATTCTGTGTACCACTTACACCTTAGTGTAATTCATCAACATTAAAACGCTTGCTGGGGTCGCCAAAGAAATGTCCTCATATGGGGTTGTGGTATAAAAAAGTTTTGAGAACCCCATGTCAATGTGCACATGCACTTTACATCACTATCAGATTTAATTTCAAAATGAGTCGATATACATGCACTATATTCATTGGCGTGTCCAAGGCTACTCTCGGTTGGGGGAGAAGGAAAAGACAGAAATGTATGCATTTTCATTGATGCAAAGATTCTGATGTGTGTTTTGTGTCTGTCTGCAGGGAACATTGAGCAAGTCGGAGTGGGAGGCAACAAGTGAGTTGAATGTTTGACTCTGTTGTGTCTGTGTTACCATTAAACATTTTATGCTTGATAGATGTATTGGATAGCTCAGTGGTTCTCAATTTAAGACCTCTTTAATACCTCAAAGACAAAAAGACCATAACTGACTGCATCAAAAGTCATCAAAAAACTAAAAACTGGTGAAAACATTAGCAAAATTGTCAAATATAACAAAGAAGCAACGATCTAGCCGATCTACAAGTTCACAACGTTGTGTGTAGATCTGCCATTTTCACAATATTTATCTGTGAAACATTCAAATTAAATTGAATGGCCCAACTCCAACAATTCCAAGTGCTTGTTGGGGTATGTGGTCCCCAGTTCAAATAGGATTATTTTGGGAGGTTATGGCCTGAAAAGGTTGCGAACCGCTGGAATAGCTGACACTGTTATTTCTCACAGAACATAACAAGTTGATTTGATGCATTTTCATTAACAAACAACCAACCCTGTGAGGTTTTGGTCAACTACAAAATCTCTCTCTGCTTCTCGAACTGCCTGCTAGTATTGTTGTCTTCTGTCTCCTGTATAACAAAGCTGAGGTGATTTTAATAATGCAATACACCACTAGAGGTCGCCATTTACTACGTATTTTATAATATGGCTGATGGGCATAGTGAGACACAAGGCCTCGGACCCTCAACTCCCTTTCAGCGTTAGTTTTGTCGATTTAAGAGTAAGACTAAAAATATGTAGTCAACTATACTAAAACTAAACCATTTCAGATGACTAGAACTGACTAAAACTAAATGGTGTGTTATTCAGACCAGAATTTGCTGTCAAAATCAACCCTTTCAACTTTTCCGTCTCATGCTTTCACATAGCGGTTATTGTATTAGTGGCAGTTAGTGGGTTTTAAATGTTTTTCTTCTTATTATTTTTTTCATCTTGACTGTGACGTAGCGATCATTGCTGTCCGACCAGGTCTCTCTCTTGAGAACGAGACCTTGGCTCTCTATAAGATTACCTTTAGAAATAACGGATTAATAAAACATATTATTTCCTAATTATATTGAGGGTTTTTTTTTTTTTTGTATTTATTGCGACCACTATCAAAACCTCCATCGGCTGTCCGAACTTTGCACACTTACACCTTGACTGGCAAACCACAACCTCACATGCCCCTCTTCTAGCGCCACCATGAGGTTGCTTATTGCAGACCTGACGGTCGCTTATCTCCCGATTAGGGAGTCTCACTGGTGTTATAAATAATTATCACTGAATATAAAGACTTGTTTGCTGACAAATGACTGGCAATTTGCTCTCCATCTCTCTCTCTCTCTCTACCTCTCTAGGTATATACCTGGTGTTTGCCTTCCAGAAGGTTTCCTGACTGCCAGACAGATTGATACATGCAGAGTGAATGACAGAATCCAGATGGATCCATAGAGTGAATGACAGAGAATCCAGGCACTGAGTGAAAGACTTGTTGAGTTGAGACACGTTTTTGTACAAGGAAACATTGAGTTGTTTTTATTTGAATATTTCTGTGCGTTTGACTAGAAAAATTAAAACCACCTAAACACAGGAAGTTTGTTTTCATCTTGTTTTTTCCATGCGACATGTTTTGAGCTGTATTAAAGAAACAATTGAAAGTATAATCGAAAGCAGAGACGTGCAGAGAATGTTAGAGAGGCAGGGGCTAAAATCTCTAAAAGGGCAATAGCAGACCTCCAAGCTCACAACGTGTCGCGCTGCGAGCTTGGAGGTCAGCTATTTTTAGTGAGTGATACCACACTGAACTAAGCATAATCCAAGTCAATACTGGAGACAGCGTAACTGCATGGGTTTCTAATTCTAACAGAGATGGCAATTCTTTCAACATAAGATGCTGCATTCAAGTTCAGGAGAGTTTGGACAATTCTCTTGAATGCTGCCTTCAGGTATGGCTTGGAAAGGAGGCATTTGCGTTTCTTTCACCATAGTAAAAACTGCATTCATGGTCGGGAGAGGGCATTCACGGTACTGTTCCATCGTACGATGAGCTCGGAAGCATAGAAGTGATGCATTGAGCTTGTAGATGGGCTACTTTTGCTGTTTTTTTTTAAATATATATTTTCTAAAATAATGTTTTCTGTATAACATTACGAGAAATATGTAACAATTTGTTTTTCACTGAATGTGCAGATCTACAAGCTTCAGCGTGACTCATAGTTAGCTTGTAGATCTGTTCCTTACAACCTGTGCAGAGGCGCCGAGTCGTATCGAGCGCTTTTCAGGCTGTGACCCCCCAAAATAATCATAAACTGGGGACCCCCACCCTGACAAGCACTTAGTTGGAATGTAGGAGTTGAGGCATTGTCATTGGCTCTGTTCCACAGATACATATTGTGAAAATATCAGATTTACAAGCTCACAACGCCTCGCAACAACTTTTTTCTTTTTTTCTTATATTTTACATTTTGTTCGATATTTGACCAGTCTGTATAGTATCGTTTGTTGATTACTATTGATAAAGCGATGGTCTATTTTTCTTCAAAGACCTTAAATTGTTACTTCACTCACTGGGACCCCCCACCCCTAGCAAAGTGTCTTTATTGGCATATATGACACTGTAAAATAGCTGTGTAGCCTACTATTAAAAAGAAAAGAAAACACATACAGTCATACACACACACACACACACACACACACACACACACACACTATAAACATGATCCCATACAGTATTGGGTTTTGCTATCCATTTTATTAGGTTTTAGAAGTCTAAATAAAAGTCATATTGATTTCATGATGTTGCTTATAAAAATACATTTTTTTCGCAGGCACATTTATTAAAGAAATAAAGGCTTTTACAGACATATCAAAAGCGTAATTAAGGTCAAGTGTGGAATCAATATAATTAGCAGAATACCAATCCCCTGGACAATTTAAAGTACATGTCAATGTTATCAATTTTGTCTAAATCATCTTATCCATTTTTACACTAAGGATAATCATCATAGTAAGAAAGAAAGTAAATTCTTATCACCCTATCAAAGGTTAGAGAGACGGTTGATCATTTCCATTCCATACTTTCTTTTACAGAATTACATTTGTTAATTCCGGGGGCTCTCTCTGTCAGATTAGTGCAAGAGGTCTTATGGCGTGTGACCTCTCACTGGGGTTGAGAGCCCAATGTGCCTTCTGAAGGGGACGGTACATAGACACTAGCCTGACACTTCAGTCCGCACATCACCACCCCCTGCTGGTGGGTGGTGTGTAGTGTAGTGTGGTGTGAGTCGGACGCTAGCAGTCAGGCAACATAGACACCTCTGCCAGTCTATTGCGTTATTCATTTCCCCATCACTGCTGTCTGCTGAGTGACCATTTGTTGTTTGTCATTTCAAATGACCCTTCAGCCAATCAATGCATCTCTATCCCTTAACCAAATTATCCCATTTCATCACAGGTATTGTAGGCTACACTACACATATCATGTAGTCCATTTTATATATCAGCAGTAAAAATCGGTCTGAAAAGTCACCTATAGACGGCTGCTACTTGAAACTTGTAATAGACGAAGCCCATACTTACCTCCCCCTTTCCACTGTAAATATCTTCCCTTTCTTTTAATTTTATTGTCATTTTATCTTTTTGAATGCTGTTTTCCCTTTTGTTATTGATATCCTATGCAAGTAGGCTACTGTGTTCTATCCATCTGTCTTTCAGTATTATATGAGATACATAAAGTAAGTGGTTCCTGTGAATAAGCCAAAAAGCTTAGGATCTCCTTTAAGTTGACTTTGTACCAGTGATTTGTATACCTGCTGTCATGAAACTGTATTTTTTCCTATCCGACCTTGTAATAAATTCTTCCATCACCATCAATCAAAAGTATGATCAATACTGTTGCTATAACTTACATTATTCATATAATTATAACATCAGCATTAGACCTGCAACTCTGCGGCCAAGTTCCTCTTTCATGAACACCCCCGTGATTGTGTAATGGCCCAGTATAAGCATGCAATCTGTCTGCCCAAGTGTGTGGTATTCTGTCTTGTCTTGTCTTGTCTATTTCTCTGTACATTTATTTCCTCACCTTTTAGCAACCCACAATTCAGATTTACACACACACACACACACACACACACACACACACAGAGAGAGAGAGAGAGAGAGAGAGAGAGAGAGAGAGAGAGAGAGAGATCATTTAAATAGATAGGCTATAATAGAATTGTGCTTTTGTTGTCAGAAAGAGAACAAAACATAAAGATATGATTACCTTAGTAATACGGTGATAATAACAACAATGTGTAGCCTATGTTATTTATGCACGAGGTTTACTACTCTCTCTCACACACACACACGCACGCACACACACACACACACACACACACACACACACACAGTCACACACTGAGTGAGCAGCTGTTCATCAGCTCCAGGGGACAGAGAGAGAGAGAGAGAGAGAGAGAGAGAGAGGAAAGCAAACCAAATCAAAGCAAGCAGAGATGGACTGCAGATGGCGACACACTGTGTGTTAGAACAGAACACAGCTCATCATAACAACATCTAACAAGCTTTCATCTCCTCTAAACAACCACAGTAACATGATGTACCGTTACTGCGTCACGTGACCAGCCTCCTGCTAGCTGGGTTAGCTCCATGCTAGCTCCTCCTGTAATGTATTGTTGTTGTAGCTCAGGGAAACTAAGCTTAGCATGCTAACGCTGCTGCTCTGCAGCCAACGTTAACGGGTTGTTTTTTATTAGTCTTGTTATTTTGTTTACCCACTATCAAGTCATAATGGACGGTTTATGACGCTACGCGTGTTGTTTGCCTTACGGCGGGGTTGGTTGTTTGTGTTTTGTTGTGTGTTTGTTGTAACGGTTACAGCTAGCCTAGCCTAGCCGTTAGCCTGCTAGCCTTTGTCTTTAGTGAGGATGAGAAGGATGTGAAAGGTAAACAGATGCGTTTATAACTGTAGGAATTAACCAACTAACTAGGTTTACTGTAACACTACAGGATTGAAACTGTATAACCTTACTCCATGATGACTGGTTGAAATATTACTGGACCTAATTTATACTGTAACTGCCTTTGTTTTCTGGAAGAGTTGGATGGATAACCAGTAGATTAGATTGTTTACCAGTTAATTACATAGTAGTTAACCAGTATAATACTACTACTACTAACAATAACCAGTAGAATATACTGCTTACCAGTTCATTACTTACTGGTTAATTTGTATAATAATAACTGGATTTGTATAATAATAACTGGTTAATTTGTATAATAATACATTAATAATAATAACCACAACAATAACCAGTAGTAAATACTGCTTAGAAGTTCAGTACATACTGCTAACCAGTTTAATAATAATAACCAATAAAATATACTGGTTTAATAGTTCATATCATACATGTTGGCTGGTTTATTGATAACTAGATTAGATTTGATCAGGTTTCAGACTATTAGATGAATCTGTTATCGGGGTTATTGATTGGTTAATTGTTAATGAAATGGATTTGTTGTCAAGGTGATTGATTAATTGGATGAATCGGTTATCGAGGTGACTGGTTGGTTAGTTGTTTAATTAGATGCATCAGCTATCCAGGTGATTGGTGGGTTAATTGTTTAATTAGATGCATGAGATATCGAGGTGATTGGTTGGTTAATGAGTAGAGAGGTGGTTGGAGGTTAGTTATGGCCTGGAGCGAGAGCCTGTCACCATGGAGACCACTACTCATCCTGCTCCTCTGCGTCACCGGTAAGATATTATGGGATGTTGTACAATCTATATATCTATAGTGTTGTCTATATAGGCCTACTACTGTTAATCACTTTTAAAGGGGGGGAAAAAGCTACTTTTTAGGAAGACAATCTAACATTTTTAAAAAGAAATTAATAAAATCCAAGGATCTCTACGAAAAAAAGAAAAAGGAAGTAGTGAAAATAGCCGCTCTACAACCTTGTAGATCTGCTATTTGGGTCCCGGGCGAACTTCTATTTTCTCTTTTGGGTTTCGAGCTACCAAGGACTTCCGACGTAAACAAGACCGTAAAAGGATTTATTTGGGATGCTCCTTTTAGGCAGGGTGTTTAACTGTACTTGTACTGTACTACATTTGTTTTGTATTAACTATACTTGTTGTACTGTTTTCCATTTTTGTCTAATAAAATATTCAATCAATCAAAAAAGCTAAAAGGTTTGGGAACCATTGGTCGACTCTATACTATAGCAGTGGCCCCTAATAATCTACTGCAATATCCCAACTCTGAGAGTGTACCAATGGAACCAAATGGACCCTTACTATTTGTACTCTCACAGTTACAGACCTGTAACCTGGGGGGCCCCGAACCCCAGTACATAGCAGGGGTCTTCAAGGTTTTTCAGGCCAAGGACCCCATAGCTGAGAGATAAATGAAGCATTTAATTATAATATCTTTCCATGGGACAACACTGAAGCAGTGACACTTTGATACAATGTAGTAGTCAGTGTACAGCTTGCATTACAGTGTAATTGTATTTATTGTCCCCTCAAAATAACTCAACACTCAGCCATTAATGTCTCTAAACCACTGGCAACAAAAGTGAGTAAACCCCTAAGTGAAAATGTCCAAATTGGGCCCAGGTGTTAATATTTTGTGTGGCCATCTTTCCACCACATGAAATATGTGTTCTATTTATGGATAAGATATATCTTTTGAACATTTCTGGTGTGTGTGTGTGTGTGTGTGTGTGTGTGTGTGTGTGTGTGTGTGTGTGTGTGTGTGTGTGTGTGTGTGTGTGTGTGTGTGTGTGTGTGTTCTTTCTCTCTCAGGTCAGTCGGTTGGTTCTCAACATAATGACAATGTGTACGTGTCAGGACGATCTACTGGTGAGTCAGTTCGTTAAAATGCTGTCATATTGGGACAAGTCAATATTTTGATCCGCCCACAGGAGTGTTCAGAAGACGCCCACGGCTGTGCTAGAATCGGAGAATAATCCTGGTCCATACGTGAACCATACATTTGAACGATAGAGGCTATTGGTCAATCCCGCGTCCAGCTTTTTGTGTTTCTGGTTACGCCATCAAGCGAACGGCGCCATCCAGGGTCAAAACACCGTAACTCATCAAACTCATCGGTGGCAGTCGATGAGTCAATGAACAATGCTTGCTTATTGTTAAGTCACTGTGGATTAAGAGGATCTGCTGAATGCCTAAATTGTAATTGTAATGATTAATATTAATTCACGTTAAATATGTGTGCAGGCTGTAGTGGTACAGTGCAGATGGTGGCTAACAGCGGGGTCATCACCAGTCCAGGATGGCCCTTCAAGTATCCTGACGGAGTCAACTGTTCCTGGAACATCCGAGCGCCACCAGGAGACGTGATTACTATCAGGTACACACTCACACACTAGGGATGGGACGATATGAAAATGTCATACCGCGATTATCGTGACCAAAGAAATCGTGATTTACGATATTATCACGATAGTCAAAAACCATTATCCTGGGGGAGAACATTTGCCAAAAAATAGCAGATCTACAAGCTCACAACGCGTCGCAACGCGAGCTTGTAGATCGGTTATTTTTTGGTAAAGACATTTGATAGAGAGTGAAAAAAGACTGTATCAAGTATGTATATTATAAGTATCTTTTACCAATTATAGAGGATTAAATGGTACCGGATAGGCAGCTCGGCAAATAAAAGGTGAATTGAACCCAGTGCATGACGGAGGACGATATCGCGATAAATTATATCTCCACGATACAATTATCTATCGTGAGTGTTTTTTATCGCGATAACAATAACATTGCTTATCGTCCCATCCCACACACACACGCACACACTCACACAGCATTAACGCATGACAGGGCGGCACGGACGGGCAGTGACTCAGCAGGTTTAGGGAATCGGAAGGCTGCCAAGGTTCGATCCCAGGCTCCCCCTGTGTTAACTGTTGTTGAAGTGTCCTTGATCAAGACACTGAAACCCTGACTGCTCCTGAAGAGCAGGTTGGTGCCTCGTGTGGTTTCCTCCGCCATCTGTCTGTGAATTGATGTATGTAAAGGCACTGTATGAATTATTATGCAGCATTTATGCAAGCACACACAGAATAGTGGTACACATCGGCCTGTCACTGTTATTACATAATCGCCTAATCTCAATTATTTGAAATAATCTAAATGATTTGGCATAGAATCATCATCATTTCCACGTTGAAAAATGTTCAAACATTAAAAAAAAAAAAATTGCATAAATACCTGATCTACAATCTTACAACTTTCGCTGTTGATCAGCTATTTTCCCAATTTCCTTTTGTAAAGTAGACGATTATTACATGTAATAATTGATGACCGGTTCATCGGTCAGTAGGAGACTATTTGAGACTCTTTGAGTCTCCGACCTACCAGAGAATCCTCCGCTCATCGAATAATTGGCTTATAGAATTAAAAAATCTCATGAATTCAAGGCTTCAAGGGGTGTGTAAGTGATGGAAAGTAAATCATTCTTAGGGTGAACTCTTCCTTTTAACCCATTTAGACCAGGTACGCATTATTATGTATCATTATTTTATGCTTTACTATTAAAAAATAGCAGATATACAAGCTCACAGTGCAGCACCGAGTGCCGCACTGCAAGCTTGTAGATCTGCTATTTTTGAGAAATTGTGTAAATGTGAATTTTGACCCGATTTTGAACCCGATTCTGTAAGTGTCTTCTAAATCCTTCTAAGATTTTTTTTTTAAAACGCATGTTTTCACGTCAGTGGTTCTCAAACTTTTTCATGTCAAGGACCCCTAGAATCATGTATTTGGCCGCCGACCCCCGTCTCAAAATATTATGTATCAGGGACCCCCCAGAAGCAAATATTTGAGTTACAAATGTTCGCTTCAAAAAAAGATATATTCAAATATTTGACCACATTTTCACGATTTTTCAAAAATAGCAGATCTACAAGCTCGCAGCGCGGCACTCGGTGCCGCGCTGTGAGCTTGTATATCTGCTATTTTTCAATAGCTGAAGCATAAAATAATGGTTTAAGTGGTGAAAATCTAGAGTGACACGATGCAGGTCAAATGGGTTAAATGTAGTAAAGGTAACAGCCCTGTGTACACCCACCATTCACTTTCCTACTCCTCCTCTCCCCTCCTAGCTTCCAGGACTTTGACCTGCAGACGTCCCATCGCTGTGGCCTGGACTGGCTGTCCATGGGCAGCTACAGGAACCTGGATGCCTTCAGGGTGTGTGGCTCCTCTCTGCCCCAGCCCTTCATCTCCTCCCTGGACGTGTGGATCCAGTTCCACTCCGACCGCAGTCTGGCCGGCAAGGGCTTCAGGCTGGTCTACGTCACGGGTAATTCTCCCTCAAAGGCTCTAGTTCAGGGCTAGGCAACCTTTGGCACGGGTGCCAACATTGGCACAGGGGAGGGTGATCACTGGCACACTGGCAGAAGTGTCAGAGAGAGGATTTTTATTTTAAAATCAAATATTGTTTTAAACGTGGTCAATTAAATTAAGTCGCCTATTTTGCAGCAAATTACATCCTGCACATAATTCTACATTCATTCAAACTCTGAACTTTGACTGGGGAGGGAGTAGGGGAGATAGGTGGGTTATGGCTATGAGTCTAATGATCGTTATAATAATGTCCCGACATTCAAAATATGTCAGAATGTTTGAAGGCGTGTCATTACTGACATGGCACATCTAGAAAATAAAAACATGGCACTTCATTTCAAAAAGGTTGCTGAGCCCTGCTCTAGTTTATACATGGTGTTTACTTTATTATTATTGTGGGGGAACGTGTCGCTAGGGCTGTGTGTGACTTTTATTTATTTTTTGTCATATTTTAGTAATATCGGAAAAGTTTTAGTTGACTAAATACAGTATCATACAATTTTAGTCAACTAAATCTATTGCTTTTGTAGACTACAATGTATTTAGACACGCCTTGATGGTGTCGTAATAGCAGATTCGACGCTTGGTCGCATGCAGAAAATAACATATCTAGCAACAAGCTCATAACGCTCTGCAACGTGCAAGATTGTAGATCTGCCCAACCAAACATAAAATGACTTGTCTTTTAGTTCTACTGCATCTCTTCTCCACTTGTCCCTCCCTAACATTTTAGTCTACTTTTTATTTGTTGATGAAATTGTCATTATATTTAGACTTCGTTTTAGTCATCATACTGTAGCTTAGTTTTTGTTTAGTTAGTTTGTTTAGTCAGTGAAAATAGGTAGTCGTCATATTTTGTCATAGTTTTTGTCGACGATATCAACATATTACCAACTGTCCATCATTTAGCTGGGGACCACCTGGAACCCTCTCAAGGACCACTGGTTGAAAACCAACTAAATGAACTCTCTCTCTCTCTCAGGTAAACTGGGAGAGTCCAGTTGTCTCTCGGACCAGTTCCACTGCTCCAGTGGGAAGTGCATTCCGTTGTCGTGGCGATGCAACTCTCAGGATGAATGCGGAGACAACTCTGACGAGGAGCTCTGCGGCGACCTGTCGCAGGCCGTCGCCGCCGCTTTCCACCAATCGCAGCCCTCCGCCGCCGACCTGGACCAACCGGAGCCTGCCGCCGCCGCAGCCTTCGACCAATCGCAGCCCTCGGCCGCCTTCTCATTCCAGCCGTGCGCCTACAACCAGTTCCCCTGCCTGTCCCGCTACACCAGGCTCTACACCTGTCTGCCTGCCAGCCTGAAGTGTGATGGGAGCATAGACTGTCAGGTAAGAGACAGACTTAAACCAGTAAGACTCCCTAATCGGGAGATAAGCGACCGTGGGGTCCCTGGGGCTCCGGGGGTCCTTGGGGGTTGTAGTTTGGCAGGCAAGGAGTGTGTGTGCAAAATCTGGCATGGATGGGGTCAACGGTTGCGGAGATATGAGCAGGGAAAAAGTGTGACGTGTGACGGACGGAGAGACAGACAGCCGGTGGAGGTTTTGGTAGTAAGTGCGACCTGACGGTCGCAACAATGTGATATATTGTTTGGAAAAAAGAAGTAGTAAAAAAAAAATGTCACTGGTAGGTGGGTTTCTGAAATGTCCACAGTCCAGAATCCGTCATCTACCCATCCTACCTGGTTCACATATTCTTTTCCCCCGATTCTGAATTCCCATAGACTTTTTTCATATCACGTCATTTTCCAAACATAAACAAATTATCTAAGCGGTTTGACTCTATTCTTCATATGGATATGATGGTGAGAATGGTGAGAAAACGCTAATGTTACTGTCGCCGAATAAGTTACACCAGAAACAGACTGTATCAAATAATAGTGACTATCATAAACCATACAGAGCCACCTCCCCGACAATAACACAGAGACCGTTTGTTTATTTTTGAACCCTAATGCTTATGAGACGATTTTAAGATGACTCAATGTTATTCTCCATAGAGAAATTACTTCCGTGAACCGAGGGATGAGCGAGTGCAGTCATGACTTTGTTACTCTATAGATTATTGCGATTGTGTCCCTCCGTTTTGTAAGACGTGGGCGATGTCGATGTTTTACGCTGTGTCGTCTTGGTGACGTGTAGGACCTGGGCGATGAGATCGACTGCGACGTCCCCTCGTGTGGAGAACGCCTGAAGAACTTCTACGGCTCCTTCTCCTCTCCCAACTACCCTGACTTCTACCCTCCTGGAAGCAACTGCACCTGGACGATCGACACCGGAGACCACAGGAAGGTACAGAACCAAACCACCACTGACCTAGTCTGTGCCTAGGTACAGAATAGGGGTGTAACAATATAGTAACTGTATCGAAATATCGTTTTTAACTTAAAAAATCGAAGTATATTGAAATGAAAACAGCTAAAATCGAATCGTATCGTTTTATTTTGTATCGTATCGAATCGGCAGTGCAAAGAATCGATTGTATCGATACTACCTACTTGTGCATTGTATTTAGCATCTTTAAGAAGAAAAAATGAAAAGAAGGGGTTTAATTACTTTTCCTTTCCATATCTATCGATAAATGTGTGTAATCTCTGGATTCATGTCAAGGTGCAGGTTTGTCAATATACAATGTCCATGTATTTGGCAGATAATCACTGTGTTTACTTATTTATATCCATAATAATACATGTTTCCCTTAAAAACCTGCACTATCCACACCTTTCACACAGATTTAATTTCTTTGCTAAATAGTTACTATATCGATTTTAAATCATTGAATCTAATCGTATCGTATCGCCATGAATGAACCAATATCGTCGGCATGTATCGTATCGTCAACCATGTATTGTGATATGTATCGAATCGCTATTAAAATGTATCGTTACACCCCTAGTACAGAATGTATGCAGTGCATCTATATGATGTGTGCATATTTGGTACCTAACACAGAATTTGACCATGACTGTACAAGTGGCCTAATTTCTATGATATTGGGGGTTTTGACATTACAACTGTAGACTTAATCCACCGAAGATAGGCTAACTGTGCGAACAGGGCTTGGTTTAGAATAGCCAATATACACTAAAATAATATATTGAACAACATAACTTTAATATTTATTTAACCAACACACAGAAATAGAGGGTATTCACTTGCAAAAAAGAAATGTATTCAAAGATGTTCATGACTTTTCAAAAACAGCAGATCTACAAGCTCATAGCGTGCTACCAATCTGCTGTTTTTGAATAGCTCAAAGTATAAAATAATGGTTAAAGTGGTTAAAATCTATAGTGACACAGATGCTTTCTAGTATTAAGGCGTATGGCGGTCCGGATGTGTGTTCGCAGGTGATCCTGAGGTTCATCGACTTCAAGCTGGACGGTACAGGTTACGGGGACTACGTCAAGGTGTACGACGGCCTGGACGCGTCCCCTCGCCGCCTGCTCCGCGTCCTGACGGCCTTCGACTCCCGCGCGCCGCTCAGCGTGGTGTCCTCGGCGGGACAGCTCACCATCCACTTCTACGCCGACAAGATCAACGCTGCGCGGGGATTCAACGTCACCTACCAGGTACGAGGCCCCGTCGCAATCGCCCCACGAGTACTTGAGATGATCGCGATTGCCTTTGCATGATTTTGCATCACAATCGTTCCTATGTACTTTAAAACTTAAAATGTGGGAAATAGATGTTGCATTGTCCTGTTATTATGTTTACAATTAGAAAGAAATTCAGGCTGTTAGGCATTAAAGGAGTAGTTCACCCACAAAATAACCTTTTTTTTCTATTGATTACTCAACACCATACATAATATTTTTTGTATTTGTCGCATTCCTAAGACTAAGAATTGACTACATTAAATATCCCCCCGTTGATTCCGGATACATTCGGGTCCCCAGGGGGCACATTTACATTTACCCCCCATTTTTATCATTGGGGTTACATTTACTATAATAAATCTTTTGATCGATCACGGACACAGATTTTGTGCTTCCGTGGGGTAAAAAAGCATTGTTTGAGCCATGCATTCGCTAGTTATGGCTAATTGAAAGCACTGTTTTGACAAACCAGAAAGCGGAGAAGAAGGCATTCCGTGAACAAATTCAACAGGAAACAAATGGAGATCCGCTTTTCCGATTACATCATTTCATGTGTTCCGGTGGGGCTGTTATTCAGTAATTATTTTGTAATGATGTTCGCTGACATCTGAAATGCCATGTGTCTGTTTGTTGCTCAGGTGGACGGCTTCTGCCTGCCGTGGGAGGTCCCGTGTGGGGGGAACTGGGGCTGCTACACGGAGCAGCAGCGCTGCGACGGCTACTGGCACTGCCCCAACGGCCGGGACGAGCTCAACTGCTCCTCCTGCCAGGAGGACGAGTTCCCCTGCTCCCGCAACGGGGCCTGCTACCCCCGCTCGGACCGCTGCAACTACCAGAACCGCTGTCCCAACGGCTCCGACGAGAAGAACTGCTTCTTCTGCCAGCCGGGAAACTTCCACTGCAAGGTAAGAGACTGCAATGGGAGCTGTAGCAATGGAGCTATGTTTTCGTCCCTAAACTTCTTTGCCTTTTCTTTACTATTTTGAAAAACATTTTAAAATATTCAAATAGCCAATCTACATCGACACGTTGTGAGCTTGTAGATCAGTTGCTCCGTGGAGAAGGGCTAGTTATAAACAAGAACACAATCTGGAGATTCCGAGATGAAGCCATTTTGCTGCAGATCATTCCATTGCTTCCAACGGTGGATTACACTTCCTGATTCCGTTTTCTCCCGATGGATTATGGGGATTTGAGTTTTTGCTTCAGTGCCACAGAGCGCACGCTGCGGTTTACACAAGGAACCGCTATATCCCGACTTAAGTCAGGAAAAGCACTAAACTGTCGGATTTGAAATCCCGATTTTAGTCAGGATAGGCACCCTGTGTGTTAATTGTCCAACCCTAGGCCTGTTAGAACTACACTCTTGCCTCTTGTTATTTTCTTCACCTTTTCTTTGTTCTCTCTCCTACCCCTTCTCCACCATTCTGTCCATCTCTTCTCTTTCTCTCTCATTCACCTGTCTTTCTGTAGAACAACAAACATGTTTTTTAATTCTCCTTCTCTCGTCTCTCTCCAGAACAACCGCTGTGTGTTTGAGTCGTGGGTGTGCGACGCTCAGGATGACTGCGGCGACGGCAGCGACGAGGACAACTGCCCCGTCATCGTCCCCACCAGGGTGATCACCGCCGCCGTGATCGGCAGCCTCATCTGTGGCCTGCTGCTAGTCATCGCCCTGGGCTGCACCTGCAAGCTCTACTCCCTGCGCATGTTCGAACGCAGGTAAGAAAGCCTTAAACCATCCAATACTAGCTTTAACCTAAACCTGCAAGCTCTACTCCCTGCGCATCAAGACAGCCTTAAATCATCTAATACTACCTTATCCTGCAAGCTCTACTCCCTACGCATGTTCGAACGCAGGTAAGAGAGCCTTAAACCATCCAATACTAGCTTAGTACCTAGACCTTAACTTGCAAACTCTGCTCCCTGCACATGTTCGAACGCAGGTACGAAAGCCTTAAACCATCCAATACTAGCTTTAACCTAAACCTGCAAGCTCTACTCCCTGCGCATCAAGACAGCCTTAAATCATCTAATACTACCTTATCCTGCAAGCTCTACTCCCTACGCATGTTCGAACGCAGGTAAGAGAGCCTTAAACCATCCAATACTAGCTTAGTACCTAGACCTTAACTTGCAAACTCTGCTCCCTGCACATGTTCGAACACAGGTACGAAAGCCTTAAACCATCCAATACTAGCTTTAACCTAAACCTGCAAGCTCTACTCCCTGCGCATCAAGACAGCCTTAAATCATCTAATACTACCTTATCCTGCAAGCTCTACTCCCTACGCATGTTCGAACGCAGGTAAGAGAGCCTTAAACCATCCAATACTAGCTTAGTACCTAGACCTTAACTTGCAAACTCTGCTCCCTGCACATGTTCGAACGCAGGTACGAAAGCCTTAAACCATCCAATACTAGCTTTAACCTAAACCTGCAAGCTCTACTCCCTGCGCATCAAGACAGCCTTAAATCATCTAATACTACCTTATCCTGCAAGCTCTACTCCCTACGCATGTTCGAACGCAGGTAAGAGAGCCTTAAACCATCCAATACTAGCTTAGTACCTAGACCTTAACTTGCAAACTCTGCTCCCTGCACATGTTCGAACACAGGTACGAAAGCCTTAAACCATCCAATACTAGCTTTAACCTAAACCTGCAAGCTCTACTCCCTGCGCATCAAGACAGCCTTAAATCATCTAATACTACCTTATCCTGCAAGCTCTACTCCCTACGCATGTTCGAACGCAGGTAAGAGAGCCTTAAACCATCCAATACTAGCTTAGTACCTAGACCTTAACTTGCAAACTCTGCTCCCTGCACATGTTCGAATGCAGCTATGATGGCCAGGGGTTCTAAAAAAAATGTTTATGAACAGTTAAAAACAGTTTTGTGTCTGCTAACCTCGCGTCACCACCAGTCTTTCCAAAACTGTTCTGCTAGCCTACTTATTGTTATTCACAGCCTCACAGGAAGTAATTTGTTTGTCATCTATTGTTAAATATGTCCATATTATGATAGTCTTGCGTAGCCAGACAACTATTCCACAATCTCAGAATGCTATATAGAGTCTGGAACTACAATTCCTGAACGTCGAGTATCGGAAGTAGTCACTGCTGCACGGAACTGTAGTCCCATTGGAAACATAACAGAAACACACTAGCACAGAGTCAGTCAAGCGGCATATTCTTGTTATGTGTGTATAGTTTAAAAAAACAATTGAAAACATCATGGAAGTAACACCAACAACACCAGAGAAAGACGAAATATGCACCAAGGGAGCAGGTGCGTCACATTAGAACTTCGGTCTCCCAGACCAAATCGCGGGAGTCAACAGTCAGACCACACATGTGCTCTTAAAGTGTGAAAGACATATTTTTCATTTCACTAAAACCCTAGCATCCCTTATGTGCTTAGCAGCTCTGTTTAATTTCTGGCCCTGTGATTGGTGGTTTCAGGTCATTTGAGACCCAGCTGTCACGTGTGGAGGCAGAGTTACTGCGGCGAGAGGCCCCGCCTTCTTATGGTCAGCTGATCGCCCAGGGACTCATCCCGCCCGTAGAGGACTTCCCAGTGTGTTCTGGAAACCAGGTAAACACACATCAATGCATTACTAATACACAACAACACACAACTAAAGCTGGTCGTACGCTGCACGATTTTAGACATTGTCGCTGTTGGGTAGAAACAATTCTTTCAAACAATACATATTTTTTTAACCCATCATTTCCTTCGATACCAACAAGTTATCTGCGACTGGAGTAGTGTGGTGGCGCACTCTCCCTTTATTGAAGCAATAAGCCAAAAGAGGCGAGTGGTTACCTGGTATTTTACACCGGCTGAGAGGCGTAGGGAGACACGAGGCGCAGCTGAGTGTCTCCAACCCTCTCAGCCGGTGTAAAATACAGGTAACCACAAGCCTCGCGTGGCTTATTGCTTTTCTAAAACGGTTACAATATGGCAACATGAAAAATCATAGACATGTACCAATTAAAACTGTTCTATTTCACTAATAATTCACTATAATGTCTGGTCTGCAAGAAAGTATTCCCCAGCTACAAAAAAGTAGTTCCCAGCCTGTGGAAAGAAATAACACACCTGGGTTTGATATAAACTGATTCAAGGTGTGGGTTATAGTCTCATATACCACAGCAATTAAGGGAAACCAGCCAATCAGAATCAAGGAATGGAACTAGCTGTTTTAGAATTGGTGTTTTGGATGCCTGAAGAAGGTCTTTGACCAAAACGTTGCATTCCTAATAAAGAGAAAGTTGAAGATGGTGTGCGGGTCCTATGTACATTTTGTGCATGTTTGAAATTATGTTGACCCCTGCATACGCACCCATCGCTAAGGTGTGCATAAGACTTTGTTGCCTTGTGTTTTGGTTGGCCAAAACATCCCCTTCTATCAAAACACCAACATACAGCGAGAGGGAGAGCTAGCCTTTAAGAAATTGTGAAAACAGCCCGATATACAGTACATGCTCACAAAGCTATTTTCATGACTTTCGTGCAACACTCTTGTATGATGAAATGGAGCATTTAAGGAGTAGTTCACCCCCAAAATGACTCATTTTCTTTCAATTTACAATACAATAATTAATTTTGACGACCAGCAGAGGCTCTGGTGGGAGACTCAATTGAAGCCCATACTTAGCAGCCAACCGTAATGTGACCAAAATGTTAAAATCCATGAAAAATACCTAACATGTCCTCTAAATCCTAATGGTTTTCTGAAAAACGTCTGTTTCTTTATCTGTGCTGCTAATGTTGAGGACCCCCTAGAATGTAGAATGTATTTGACCACGGACACCCCATCTCAAAATATGTTGTTCCAGGGACTTAAAAATGCTTTGCTTTAAAAGAAAATATATAAGATTTGCAGAAATGTCAAAAATAGCAAATCTACACGCTCATAGCGTGGCACTCGGTGCCGCGCTATGAGCTTGTATATCTGCTATTTTTGAATAGCCAAAACATAAAAGTTTTAAACATAATGGTTAAAGTGATTACGTGACACACACATTCTATAAATGACTACTACTCATACACCAGCAGTACCAGAGGTACGAATGCTAAACGTTGTGTCTGTGTGTCTGTCCGTCCGTTCCAGGCTTCCGTATTGGAGAACCTCCGTCTGGCCGTTCGCTCCCAGCTGGGCTTTACCTCCCTCCGCCTCCCCTCGTCCTCATCATCCTCCTCCTCGTCAAGCCGCCGCAGCGGCGGCAGCAACCTCTGGAGACGCCTGTTCCGCCTCTCCCGCTCCCGCCGCTCGGGCTCCCTGGCGCTGGTCTCCTCCAGCGACCCGGAGGACGGAGGAGGAGTGGCAGGGAGCGTGGGCACCGGGAGTGGCCGGCGCGGCCCGTTGCCGCTGGACTCGGACGACACGGACACAGAGAGCGACCGGGGAGGAGGAGGAGGGACGAGGGACGGAGAGAGAGAGAGGGAGAGGGAAAGAGGCGGGGGTGCGGCGTCGGCAGGGGGACCGGTGGCGCCCCCTCTCCCCCAGAAGACACCCCCGGCCGTGGCAGTGGAAGCCATCGTCTCAGTGACGTCGTTGTCGACGGCGACCAGGGACACATCCCTAATCGCCGTCGACGTCGTCGCCGATCCCACTTCTGACACCACGACGGCACGCGGCCCCACTCGTGACACCACGGGGTGTCCCACTTCTGACACCACAGGGGCCCGCGCCCCCTCGCAGCTCCACGCCGCTCCGGCCGCGGGCGGCGGTGGTCAGCTGAGCTGGGCGCTGGGCCGGCTGGCCCGCAGCCTGGCCTGGGCTCCTCGCTGGCTGCGGCCCGCCGCCCACACCGACCTCCACCAGCAGCAGCAGCAGCAGAACACCAGCCCTCTGCGCCACCTCGCGGACAGCAACGGCGGCGCTGCGGACGCCAGGAGAGCCGGCGGAGATGACGAGGACGACGTGGAGCTGCTCATCCCACCGTCGTCGTCCGACTCGGACTCGGCCTCCTCTGCGTCCTCGCTGGCGGGCGGCGCCAGCGAGGTCTGCCGGCCCCTGCTGCCCCTGCCCGAGCCTCGCCCCGCCTCTTCCTCCTCAGGCCACACCCACCGGCATCATCATCACCACCATCATCATCATCATCACCACCAGCACCGTGGCGGCAGCAGCAGCAGCAACAGGGACGGGCCGTGCGAGCGCTGTGGGAAGGTCCACACGGCACAGATACCCGCCGAGTGCCTGGGGGAGGCAGCCAGCGACGACGAGCTGCTGCTGCTCTGCTAATTAAAGACTTATTAATAATTAACCCCCAGCTTTTTACTAACGAACTGAAACACACTCTGTGGTTCCCCTGTCTGGTCCGTCCTTTAAATCCCCAAATCCCCCTTTGCTGAAGAATGGAACCATTGTGATGTCAAATACGGTTCCAACCCCTCGGTACGAACGGCTGCAACATTTCAAGGACCCCCGGCTTGATAGTGTTTTGATCTCTGGGACCCCAAATCTACACTGTAAGGTCCTCAGTGTTTATTCAAGGGTCCATTTAGTTCCATTTGTACACTCTCAGAGTTACAGACCTGTAAGGAAAAAAAACACATTTCAACAAATCCCACAGGTTGAATGGAAAGACTGGTTTCTGTCACTGACTGACTATTGTAGTTCTCTTGTTGACTCACAGGGCTCTGGTTTTTGGCTTGTTTTCCTATTTTATTTCAACTCTGGAACGATCCCTGACGCCCATCGGTACGGCTACACAAACACGGTCACTTAATTTCTCTGCTGGTCCGTCCTTTTTAATACGGTCCCCCCTTGTTGCTGGGCGGGGGGGAACCATCAGTGACTTGGACCCCCCGCCCCCAGTGGTACGATCACCTGTGTAACACGGTGACAAGTTAACACAGTCATAAATGATTTCTCTCCCCTGGGGACTCTGGTACGAACAACTCTGGTACTTACTTGGACCTGGTACTGGACTGACGCTGTTTACTGGACTTGGTACTGGTCTGACTGGTCTATTGTATTAATGGGAAAAAGAAAAGAAAAACGTTTTCGTTCACGGCAGTGATATGTTCAAATGATTCGTTCAGCGGCACTGTTGTCTAGCGGAAAAAAACCGCTGTCGCAGGAACGAGCCCACCCTCCCGTCCTGTGTACGGGGGGGTAGGGGACGGGGGGTTTCAGGAAGTGTACGGTTCCGTTCCCGTTTAATGGCAAGGATAGGAGGATGGGAAACACATGACCATCGGGCATGCGCCATGACGCTGCCCGGAAAACTCGCACCGGAAGTGCGATGAAATACAGGACAGTGAATGGAGCTGAGCTAGACCAGCTCATGAACAAACACTATTTATAAACGACTGAGACCTTTGTCATATCATCTGTTCAGGAATATAAAAGAAAACTTATCACAGGTATTTTTACAATCACTTGCTTTTTCGATGTGCACAGTACATAATGAAATAATAATAACAGTAAATAATAATTGTTTCTGTCTCGGAAGTATCACGAGATTTGGTTCCCAGACAGGAAACGGTGGATAGTCTCGCGATACTTGGCATGTTTAGAAACATACTTTTTGCTCTTTAGATACTGCTATAAAATGATACAGTGCACACATCGAAAATCAACACTGTGTGACATGCCTTCTTTTATTTTCCTGAGCTGAGAATGTTATAAAGGTCTCAATTGTTCAGAAATGGTGTTTGTTCAGGAGCTGCTCCACAGGCTTCCACTGACTCCAGTGCATTCTACCGAATTTCCGGCTGCAGTTTGGCACGCATGGTTTGATGAATCTATCATTTGGAATTGCGAGATAGCGAAAATGACGTTGGTTTCTCTTCCTTCTAAAAGAAAATCCTTGTTTCATGGCAATGAACTCGCTCTTTTGAACGAATCGATCACGAACAACCCATGATGTTGTTCTCCCTTCTTTACCAAACTGTCCCCTACACGGCCGTGCCCTGCTGTCTACTGCAAAAAAAACAAACAAGAAACATCCAGAAGATATTGATATTACTGATCCTGGTCTACTGGTTGAGTGGTCAGCCAGTCAGTCCAGTGTTTCCCAAACCTCCAGACCCTAAAAGTCTCTTGGAACAAAATGCATCATGAATGACCTCGACTTAAGCCCTGTTTATAATGGTGAACATAAGCCTTGTACGTAGGTTGGCCATTTTCACAGTTTATTTATCTATTTATTTATTTATTTTTATTCTGAAATACTTCTTCTGCATTTATTTTTGCTCGCCCCCCCGCACCCCCATATGTGTTTGATAGGAAACAAGGCTTAAAGGGAATTTTAACTCGCACGGAAATTAGTCCTCGACCCACAAGTTGGGTCCCCGGACCCACTGTTTGGGAAACACTGTACTAGAGTCCAGTGGTTTAACAGAACTGTTTCACTGCACTGTTCTACACATGACTTCTAAATACAGTTTTCTATGCCAGTGGTGATAAAAGATTTGAGTTAAAACATTCGCTTATATATTTATATATAGCGCTACAATCTTAAAATGACACGGATGCTTCCCTGGTTTCAATGGGTTAACTTGTTGACCACTGGTTAACTAGTTTCTCACTGGTCAACCAGTCCAGTGGTCGACTAGTCCCGCCGTTCTATTTATTTGGTTTGATACATTTTTGGTACTCAGATGAGCTGGTGCGAGTGTGTATATTTATTACTATTATTATTATTATTATTGCTATTAATTTCAGTAGCTGGTACCTGAGATGCATGTCCCAGTTGTCTTGTGCTCTATATTATTATTATTGTTCTCATTACTGTTGTTATTATTTTTTTGTTAAGTGATAAAGGTGTTAAAACAGCAGAGATGCCTGTTATAAAAGTAAGGATGATGCGATGATGTCACTGATGGCAAAATGATCAATTGAAAAAAAGAAAAGAAAAAGATATTTATGAGGGAAAGATGTTGAAACAAGGAATGTTTCCATATCTTCCGTTCCACTTCTTTTAAAAAAAAATGAAAGAGAAAACTGTAAACATAATAATGTTGAGAATTCTGTTGTCTGTGATAATAAACATTGAAATGAGCTGAACACGTTCAGTTTGCTTTAAAATGGTCTGATACCTATCAGTTGTAACATTGATTATGGCCTAAGTCATTTGTTATTTATACAATTTAGAATTTAGGCTCTTAATCTAGAGCAATTTACAATAATATAATGTCCGCTAACATATGGTTTAAATAACTTTAAGCAATTGTAAACCTGATTTAGGCCAAATTATTTGTGGAGTAATATGACTTAATCCAGACTTGGGCCTTTTTCTTTTTTTTCTTTCATGTCACTACAAGGATAGGCCATTCTACTAAGAGGGAATGGAACGGCACAATCCTTTTCAATTAGAATATTTGCGATTTTACTGGAGGTGGTCAGATTTAGGCAAAAAATTATGAATTTCCTCAAAAAGTGACATAGGCCATTATTTTAAGAAGGTGACGAAATGTGTTTTTGTGCAAGCTCCATAGTTTTGAATTGTTTCCAGCAAAAGAAAGAAAATAAATGGGACAGGCAAGAGAAGGGGAAAAAATGGGAAACAAAATCAAGGTATCTATCTAGTATCTACACATGTACTCATAGGATATCCATCCAAACATGTATGTGACATCAGCGTGAGAAGGCTATCTAGTGCACACAGTAGGCTACATGAGAGGTGCAAGTGTCAAGTTCAACCATAGTCCACTAAAGCTTGCTTTATTGCTATAATCCACAGGTATAAGGCCACGAGGAGAGCAAAAGTCCAAGGCTTCATTTATTCAGAAGGTGAAACCAGTAAAGTCGCTGCTGGGCCTTTTTCCTCACGTGTGTGTGTGTGTGTGTGTGTGTGTGTGTGTGTGTGTGTGTGTGTGTGTGTGTGTGTGTGTGTGTGTGTGTGTGTGTGTGTGTGTGTGTGTGTGTGTGTGTGTGTGTGTGTGTGTGTGTGTGTGTGTGTGTGTGTGTGTGTGTGTGTGTGTGTGTCCCACTCGGAACTCACTGACCAATTTCTCTCCAGCTCCATCAATAAAGACAGGCGCATGCTCTCTCCTCGGCCTCCTGAAGTCCATCATCAGCTCCTTGGTCTTTTTCTTTTGTATTTATTTTTACAATGCTCTCAATGTCATTACTGAGGAGGGAGTAGGTAGGTTGCACAAACACATAATCCTTAAATAAGGATTACAGATTTTCTTTTAAAACTCTGATCCGAACACAAAAGTGCCCTAAATTATGTCAAATCATCAGTTGCCAGAAACGTACATGTCTGCCTCAACACAACCCTTTTGTGTCATTGAATATATAACTGTCTACAACACATAAGTGAATACACTTAGTCAGTGAATACTTATAGTCAGTGAGTGAATACTGAAAAATAAGTCGGTCAATTCTACATCAGTGAATACTAAATGAATGCTAAGTCAGGCCCTCCCACCAGAAAATATCCTTATTTTTCTACAGTCTGATGTTGGCAGGTATGGTTCAGTATGTACTCAATGTGCCAATGGGAGTGGGCAGGGGAACACATACAGCAGGGCATAGGCGATTTTAAGGGGTGTCCTAGGGTGCACGTGCAACCCCTGGCCGCCAGGCGGCCATTTTGATTTTTTTTTTTTTTTGTAATGTAACTTTACATCCACTCAGACCGAATACAACAACACCCCCTAGTGGTAGTGATAGAGGCTGGCAGCTCCAGGCAGCCCCCCCCTCCCCTCCTGATGTGATGTCATATCCACGCGCCAGTATTGAAATTGAAAACAACATCTGTTAAAAATAAAGCATGGGGTTCGAGCTCTTCACTACTATGGACGTGACTACCGGTAGATATTATAATATAGCTGCTTGCCCTGAAACATCACATGGAGAGGATCATTTTGTACC
The DNA here is from genome assembly GCF_963921795.1 of Nannobrachium achirus. Lineage (NCBI taxonomy): Eukaryota > Metazoa > Chordata > Actinopteri > Myctophiformes > Myctophidae > Nannobrachium > Nannobrachium achirus. The sequence continues at coordinate 15,091,650 of NC_137819.1, read as the reverse complement.
TGACTTTCCTCTACAAAACACAGACCTCAGGCTCTATCAGCCAGGACTCTTGTCTCACTGTGCGTGACTGAACCATTTCCTCCTGACCAGCCCAAGGTAAGACTAAGACAGTCAGATCATGCTTTTATAAACCCTATTATATGAAGCCCAAAATGGTTCTGCCGCCGTGTAGAACCGAACCGATTTTAACTTGAAACCGATAACCGCAAGTAACTTATTTTTACATTTGGGTACAAAATTAACTGCAGAAATCCGCTAAAACAACATTACAAAACCGCTAATATCCGCAATTTTTTTCGCGCACGCGAACGACGTACACGCGCGCTGCGCGCGCGTGCATGAGGTAATAGAGGTTGTGCACCCCTTGCTGGAAGAGGCTAGAGTCGCCTATGATCAATACCACTGTTGTGGAGGAAGCAAACACAGGTGATAACAACAGAGGCAGAACCGACCCAACCTCCTAGACCTGCAGTTGAAAGGAGACTAGCAGAGCATAGATTGCATAGATAGTGCCGTGGATAAAAAGCTCTGGGAAACTATCAATACTGATCTGACTCTGTCTCTTGAGCAACATGTAGGGACAGTGGAAAAGAAGCTGGAGAGAAAGGGGGATATCATCTACCAATATGAACACCATGAAATCCGCCCAGTGGAGGTGGGATGCAGAGGGTTTGTGTCAAGATCTACAACCAAGCTCTTTGAAGACCTGGGAATTAGAGGCCAAAGCCAGCGTTCAGCCATCAAAGCTGTCGGGTAAATGTATTGGCCACAAAAGAGTTGAAAAAATGTAGTAAGCCACAAAGCTACAGCCAGCTACAGCCACGTCAACGGGCCAAAAAAACAGCAAATATGTCCCTGTGGTTGGAGGAAGGTTACAACCTATCTGGGGTTGAGAATTCATCAGGGAAAGATGAAGTGTTTAACAGAAGAGAGACAGAGGCCTCGCGTTGATTACCTTCTGCGAAAGGAATCAAATCAGTCGAATGAAGTACAGCAACTGGATGCAAACCATAGCTTGCAGTACATCAATACCACTGTTGTGGAGGAAGCAAACACAGCTGATAACAACAGAGGCAGAACCGACCCAACCTCCTAGACCTGCAGTTGAAAGGAGACTAGGATAAATGAAACAGTTTTACGACACCACCAGAAGGATGTCGGGTAAATGTAGTAGGCCACAAAAGAGTTGAAAAAATGTAGTAACCCACAAAGCTACAGCCAGCTACAGCCACGTCAACGGGCCACAAACAGCAAATATGTCCCTGTGGTTGGAGGAAGGTTACATCCTATCTGGGGTTGAGAATTCATCAGGGAAAGATGAAGTGTTTAACAGCAGAGAGACAGAGGCCTTGCGTTGATTACCTTCTGCGAAAGGAATCAAATCAGTCGAATGAAGTACAGCAACTGGATGCAAACCATAGCTTGCAGTACATCAATACCACTGTTGTGGAGGAAGCAAACACAGGTGATAACAACAGAGGCAGAACCGACCCAACCTCCTAGACCTGCAGTTGAAAGGAGACTAGCAGAGCATAGATTGCATAGATAGTGCCGTGGATAAAAAGCTCTGGGAAACTATCAATACTGATCTGACTCTGTCTCTTGAGCAACATCTAGGGACAGTGGAAAAGAAGCTGGAGATAAGAAGCTCTGGGAAACTATCAATACTGATCTGACCCTGTCTCTTGATCAACATCGAGGGACAGTGGAAAAGAAGTTGGAAAAGATGGGGATATCATCTACCAATATGACCTTCTGGGTTTATTTGTCTTGTACATGCAATAGGTCCCACCTATTGCATGACAAATAGCTGCATAAAAGCAAAAGTAAAGGCACAATAAGAATATACAGATGCTAACAGAATGGTAAAAAGGAGCATTAAGGCAGACAAGAGTAAATACATTGAATATTTAGCAGAAAAGCAAAGGAAACAGCAAGAAACGGATAAATGAAACAGTTTTACGCGTTGATTACCTTCTGCGAAAGGAATCAAATCAGTCGAATGAAGTACAGCAACTGGATGCAAACCATAGCTTGCAATACAAAAACACAATGTATGTTACCTTATGTCCATATATGGTCACTCCAGGCCAGAATGAACAGGTTTTTCCTGTCCCATACGTGTAAAATATCAGTCCAGAATGAATAGGCTTTTTCAAAAAGCAAAATGTGTGTCCCATGTCCATATATGGTCATTTCAGTTCAGAATGAATAGGCTTTATATGTCCTGTACATCTAGAATATGTGTGCGGTGTCCCTCCCGGTCAGATCCCTCCCATATATGGTCATTTCAGTCCAGAATGAACAGGCTTTTTCAAAAACAGAATGTCCGTTTAATTACCATATATGGTGATCTCAGTCCAGAATGAACAGGGTTTTTCAAAAACACAATGTATGTTACCTTATGTCCATATATGGTCACTCCAGGCCAGAATGAACAGGTTTTTCCTGTCCCGTACGTGTAAAATATCAGTCCAGAATGAATAGGCTTTTTCAAAAAGCAAAATGTGTGTCCCATGTCCATATATGGTCATTTCAGTTCAGAATGAATAGGCTTTATATGTCCTGTACATCTAGAATATGTGTGCGGTGTCCCTCCCGGTCAGATGAATGGATACTTTGAGGATTGGTCAAGCTTCACATGATAATTTGGCCTTCAGGGTTTATCTGTCTTATTTAAACACTTTATATTTATTTATGTATTTATTTAATTACAAATTCTTATTTTAATGTGTTTTAATCTATATATTTTTTAAACCTATTATACCAACTGTCATACCAGCTCTCCAAATACATTCAGAATAGAAGTTTTATCTGTCCACCGCTTCACTTCGAACCGAGGTTTGATTTTTTATATTTTATTGTTGATTGACTGTCACGCTCTGACATCACTATGATGTCAGGGTAACCACACTAACATAATCCCTTTTATGCCCATATATGGAGATCCCTAATGTCAAGGGATATTTCACTTTAAAAAAAGCTTTTTGTCATTTTATCGTCTAATCAGGCTTTTGGGAACACCCAGGGTAGTTTTTGAATTTCTTCATTCAGTATTTAGATATTTGATATTCATTTCCCCCCATTTTCCCCCTTCCAGGACCTTCCTATACAAACCCATTATAACTTCAAACTCCATTTTAACCATGATGGATTCAATGAAAACAATTGTCCTTTTTTTCGGGTGACTTTTCGTGTGTCCTTTTACGTGAGCAGACCATGTTTTTTTGATAACTTTTTTCATTTGTTTTATATAATCTGTTATTGTATTTAATAATAATTTTCATATCACCAAAAGATTAATAGAAATCAATGAAAAATCTAAATCAATGAAATCATGGGTTTGTATAGGAAGGTCCTGGAAGGGGGAAAATGGGGGGAAATTAATATCGAATATGGGAATGCCCCTATATGGAGGCCACATCAGCCACATACAATCCCTTTTTTGCCCATATATGGAGATCTCTTTCTGTAGAACCAGCCACGCTGGTTAGACTGACATGTATAGTAATGTAAATAGGTTTGAAAAGCTTTTCGCCCTAAGCGTCTTACTAGTAATATTGTAATTCTAACTCATAAAGTTAACCTGCCTGTAACCTATAATGTCTACTCTGGCTTTTTGTGTGCACCCCAGTCAGTTAAGCTTGATTGCATATTTAGATCTTTGATTTTATCAGACCCTGTTACTAATAAACCATCCTAACTTACGCAGGCCTATATATCTACCAACTACCATGATAACGCACAATAGTGACTGATGTTATCCTAATGGGGAACCTAATGGTTCCTGTTATTGGTTGAGACATGCTTAGGCATGTCAGCCTACGGATGTTGTAAGCTAGTATTTACAGTACCTTGTCTAATCTAATTTCAGGACGGTGATCTCAAAGGGGAATCTCATGGATTCCAGGTGATCCTGGAGGAGTTGAGAGATCTGGAGAAGAACCTGGGTGTGTTCTTTAAAGGGGAAGACCACCCATTTTCAATATTGAACTATCTCATTAATATAACTTAGAGAAGTTGTGTGGAAATGGAAAAAAAGTTCCCCCCCTTCTGTGTTGTCTAGAACTGGAGGATTGATTTGGGGGTTTGTATTGTAAAGTACAATGTGTGATGTCATCAAGTTGTACTTTACAATACAAACCCCAAAATCAATCCTCCAGTTCTAGGCAACACAGAAGAGGGGGAACTTTTTTTCTATTTCCACACAACTCCTCTAAGGTATATTAATGACATAGTTCAATATTGAAAATGGGTGGTCTTCCCCTTTAAGAGCACCAAGGAAGATGGAGGCAGGCCTGGTTACTGGACCACAATGGCCACAAGAATCAACAAAGCTTTCTTCATGTTCTATGTGACAACTGTCTTTCTGTTTCTGGCTGTCATCTTTAATGAATGGAGTCCTGAATACTGAAACTAGACAACCTACTGCAATACTGTTGATTTCTTCCCTGTTGAATGTTGTCTGTTGAATAGTCTCGCACTGCCAGACAACTATTCCACACTCTCTGAATGTTATATAGAGTCTGGAACTATAACTCCTGAACGGTGAGTAATGGAAGATGGCATTTCCATTCATGAAAATATATTTTAAAATGTCATTTCTGATAGCAGCAAGCTAAATATGCATAGATGATTTTTATTTATATTAGGATAAATGTGCGTGATCTTAACAACTCATACAGTGCCAGGCGACTTTTAGAGCAACTTTCTCACTATGGAGTTCCCTGCCAAGCGACTTTGGGCGACTTTTACTTAGATTTTTTTTTTTTTTTTTTTTTTTTTTTGGACCCAATTAAATCTAGTAAACATGATTTCAATCGCGATTTTGCATGTTCCACCCCCCATACAACCCCATCTTTCAAACATGGCAGCCATTTTTGTTTACATCTGAAGAAAACATTATGGCTGATAAATCATGAATGCCTGAACGGATTTCCAATCTTTTTTTTTTGTTTGAAAGCTGTGAACAGCCTGCACAAACATGGTGCATGATCTGTGCATGGGCGTGCATGATCTGTGCACTATAAATTACATGGGAGTCTATGGAGGCTTCTGGCACTAGTGCCACTCGAGGGGCATTTTAAATTGGCAGTAAGTGAGTTAACTCATACAGTGCCAGGCGACTTTTAGAGCAACTTTCTCACTATGGGCTTCCCTGCCAAGCGACTTTGGGCGACTTTTACTTAGAAAAAAAACAAAAAAAAATTTTTTTTCAAAAAAAGTCTTTTTTTCAAAAAGATTTTTTGGACCCCAAAAAATGTAGTAGGCATGATAGAAATCGCGAAATTGCATGTTTAACCCCCATAGCAACCCCATCTATCAAACATGGCAGCCATCTTTGTTTACATTATAGGAAAACATAATGGCTATTATCTCAAGAATGCCTGAACGGATTTCCAATCTTTTTTTTTTGTTTGAAAGCTGTGAACAGCCTGCACAAACATGGTGCATGATCTGTGCATGGGTGTGCATGATCTGTGCACTACAAATTACATGGAAGTCTATGGAGAGGGCTGGCACTAATGCCACTCGAGGGCATTTTTAATTGGCAGTAAGTGAGTTAATAATGCAAGTGGGGAGAAGGCTTCACTTTTGCTTTAACCGGGCACTCATCATTTTAAAAGAACTTCCGTCCCCCAGACTGAATGACGGGAGAATTTGCAAATCGTGGAGTCAACGGTCTGGTTGAATTAGTCCCATATAGAATCTCACCCGTCGCTGCATACTGTTGTGTTCCGAGATGAGGTCCTATAAAGGTATACCACCACTTTTTCCGAAATTGTATCCAAAAAGTAAAGGTAGTTCCACACTCCCAGACTATGGTTTCCTATGCCAGGGTACATAAAACATGCACCAGGGCATGAAACAACCGCTTAAATCGTTAGTTGCGATTTGCAACTGCTCCCTGGCTACCCTGGCTACGCGAGACTACTACTGGCATCTGCTGACACTATATTATTTTTTAACATGTTGAATCTAGGGTTGCAATACCTCCCATTGGCAGCCAATGCATCAAAACCTTTTTTTTGCTATCCGATTGTATTAAACAAAGGCAAACTCACCAACATTGCGGCTGTATAGAAAGCTTGATTTCTATCTTCAAAATGTTTGTTTCATAAAAATCCACCCTAGACATGTTATGAGCTACGTTCTTCCATTCAGGTGATTCCTTTTCTAAGTTTGGAAGCGCTCGTCTTCAATAACGCAACGTCCCGCTGCTTCCTGCATTATGTGACATTTAGAAACAGGTGATTTCCCACAAGCACTTGTACAGTGCAGTGCAAGTACAGTGCAACTCAGGTCTGTTTTACTAAGCATAGATAGAGGGTCTAAAGTGGTTAAACTGATATATTGATGAATTCCAAAACTATATTTGCAACACTTGCAACTGTGTGTTGCAGGTCTTAAGAAGAGAGATCAGTGTGGAGATATTTTAACCGATCTTCTAGAGGTAAACTTGCCAAGTATCAGCGTCGTGAATCAGCGTCTTGTGATCAGCGTGGGTGGGGGTTTCCCAGAACTCATGTGTGTTTCCAAGTACACCAGCGCCGCCGCCGTACCGTACCGCGCATCGCGTCGCGCTAAAATGCGGTAAAATGCGATCTCGCTATGAAACAGCAGTAGCAGGCATGTTATGTTGTGTTTGATTACTAGTTCGTAGTGCTCCTATTCTGACTGTTTCTTTGGTTAGCAAGTAGCACTAGCACCAACAGGCTAGCCACTAGCCAGCCAGTCATGTGTTGGTCGGTGAACGCTGAAGACTGCCTCTTTTTGGCAACGCCCATCCCTGCAATCGCCCTGGGGGGAATCGAGTTCAGACTGAATAATGAAGTGAAACGAAATGTCAATTCAGGCTGAGTGTCAGGCTAGGTGGACTCATCATCCGAGATGAACTTTTTTTTTTACAATGAGAGAACACGATTAAACGATTAAAATCCGAAGCAATGTAAATACAATATCTTGTGCCAATCCACGAATACCGCGAGCAGTCTTTTTACTATGAACCAGAAAGTTAGTAGCTGTCACAACATATAGACTTGAGTGGGATGGTGTTCATAAGTAATTAGCGTTCGAGATTTGACCTTTGTTAGGTGCCAGATGGGTGTGGGGATTAATAACTTAAATAAAGAAAATTGGATTAATTTAACTACATTCATACTGGCGTCCCTGTTTTGGGAATATTATCCAAGTTTTAGATTACAAGATCACAACCTGATTGTAGATTGGGTTGTCGACTCATTGTGTGCTTGTACACTCATCTCATCAACATGGATATGTCCCATTTAGCGCCACCTTCAGGCTGATTTTTAAAAACACATTTTTTGACACTACTCCTACAGATTTTGCCCTAAAATCACGCACATCGCTACACAGCATGTCTACACTCATGTCATCAAAATGGATCTGTCCCATATAGCGCCACCATCAGGCAGATTTTTTCAAACACATTTTTGGACACAGCTCCTACAGATTGTGCCCTAAAATCACGCAAATCGGTACACAGTATGGCTACACTCATCTCATCAACATGCATCTGTCCCATATAGCGCCACCATCAGGCCGATTTTTACATACACATTTTTCCACACTTCTACACATTTTGGCCTAAAATCACGCTGCGACCTGACGGTCGCTTATCTCCCGATTTGGGAGCCTTACTGGTAGTTAAGTTACAGCTTGGGATATTTTGATTTTCTTGAAGTTATTACAGAGTGACTATAGTTATAGACATGTCTCAGAAGGGAAGATGTGTTGTAAGTCTTGTGTTGTATTGGTGTGCTACCATAGGCTACCGCCTAGTGGTGAGAGACTGTCATTAAGAGACCGGATGTCCTCTGGAGTTGAGTAATAAATATGCGACCAAGCTGAGCAGTACTACATGTCTCCGTCTTATCTATTATTTCAGTTATTACTTATCAGCGTTCCTATAACTAACAAGACAGTTAAAGCTTTATTGTGAATTTCTGATCATTGCAATGTTTAGGCCTATAGGCTACCAATATGAGGGTTACTACCAGATCTGGAATTTTGTCGTTCTAGGGGCAAGGACACATGGCCTTTAGTGTTATGTTTTTTTCTTTTAGGCCAAATGCCGGGGCTGAAAGGCCTTTACATAAATAAAGCAAGATTTTAGTCCATTGAAATAATGAATTCAATTTAAGGGTTAACAACTACAATGCTGACTGCTGACTATAGTACTGACCATGGATAAAGACCAAGACTCACTATGCTTCTGTGGCACCAGAGCTATGTTAGTGGTTTGTAAGCTCACGGTTTGCGGTTCTTGACCACATTTACAAATGTTCACTCTACATCTAAATTCTACAAGGTTAGAACTACTCTTGCTGGGATTGAACTGGGGACCTCCTGGCAATAATTAAGGCTCATATCATAACCAGACTACATCAAGGATAACTCAATGAAACTAATCTTGTAAGTTTTTAAAGGGGCCCCACCATGCTTTTCAAGATATATATTTTATATAAATATTGGTCCATAACACAGTTGTATATAGGTTTGTGCATAACCAACCACTCGGATATTTGATTTTCATGTTCTGACCTGTCTCTAATTCCAAGCCATTTCAGATAGAATACCAAAATGCCCTTTGTTGGCAACAAGGCACTCTTTGGGCTTAAATTAGAACGATAAAGAAAAGATTAGCATCGTGCCTCAAAGAGAACCATATAGAGTCAATCCATTCAACCCAATTGTAGTACCACTTAACCTCATGGTTCCACCTCATATATATAATCTCAATAGAATATAACCTCCCAAAAAGTACCGCCCCCTTCTTGAGGGGGCCCAAATATGAAATGAGCCCCTTTGTGACATAAACAATGGCTTGATTTAAAAAGAGTACCATTCAGACACGCCCATTTAGAAAATCACAGAAATGAAAGGCAAGGCTTAGAGTTAATGAATGGTTTTTTGGGGCTGGAAGAGACACTGGGAAGACCAAAAACAAGAAAATAATGATCTATGTAAGGTCTTCAGAATTGCAAACTCTAGATCTTTACCACTGCACCAACTGTAGGCCTAGTTCATACTCATGATTTGTACTCACGGTTCTGTTGCATGTTCTGCAGTATAGGATTAGATAAAGATAAAAGATCCAGGTAAAAGTTAGAGACAATTCAATGCCATTTTTAAGGACTGGCTTTTAACTACTCTACCATTGAATTTATGAATTTACTTTGTAATTTTAGCAAAAACTGGGTTCCAAGAGCCAGGTAAAAACTTGGGAAAATATTCTTGCTGGTTTACTAATTCTATGCCTGTACTACTGCACCACCTGTAGTTTGTATTTCATATGTTCTCTTAAGTGCTCTTCAACATAAGTCATATGATCCACAATTCAACTTGTCTTAAAGGGATATTCCACTTTCAACAGGGAGCAGTGGTAGGGCTTCTCTCCACATACACACCCATTGTAACTTCAAACTCCATTTTAACCATGATAGATTCATTAAAAACACACATTATTTTTTCTGGAGACTCATTTTACCTTCCTAATACGTGAGCAGGCTGTGTTTTCTCAATAACTTTTTTCATTTATTTTTAATAATTATTTGGAAAAATGGGAAAAATGAAATACAAAAAAATAATTATTAAAAATAAATGAAAAATGTTATCGAAAAAACACGGCCTGCTCACATATTAGGAGGGTAGTAGGCTATGAGTCACCAGAAAAAATAATGTGTGTTTTTAATGAATCTATCATGGTTAAAATGAAGTTTGAAGTTACAATGTGTGTGTGGGGAGAGGCCCTGGTAACAATTTCATCAAATATCTAAATATTCAATCAAGCTAATTAAAAACTGTTCAGGGTGTTCATAAAAGCCTGATTAGATGGTAAAATTACCAAAAGTTTTTTTGAAAGTGAAATACCCCTTTAAGTTTAATTTCAAGGGCCAAATCAAAGTATATGCATTGTTCCAATTTAGGTTTTATTGATAATATCACATATCGTCGTTGTCGTGTGGAAACCTTGTATGTCCAAAACCGTTCGTTTTGCATTTATCATTTTAAAAATGATTTAAACTAGAGAAAACAGCCGATCTACAAGCACACAACGATAGATAATTAACTTTCAAACCCCACATCTGATAACTTTCACACCTCACTGTTCCTTCATACTTTAACTTAGCAACTTGATTCACTATTCAAAAATTCAACCTTACTGTGGACATGTATGGTTGAGATTTTTACATTGAAATAATGTGTAGTTTTTGAAATATTAAACTTTAAGGGCCCAATGCATTGTCAATGGAAAAAGCACAAACTTTAGCAGGCTACTAGAGCTACAAACTTACACCTAGAAACACCGTTCACACTTTATCGTGTTCAGCTTACTGTGGAAATGTTTGCCTGAAAATGAATATTTGAAATGTTTCGTGGTTTTAGAGATATAGTCTTTACAACATTCTGAAAATTAACATGGGGCTCAATGGCAGATGTGCGCGCCTAAAAAAAACACGTTCACCTCGAAACTCCATTCATACTTTTTATAATTCACCTAACTGTGGACACACATGCTTGGAACGTTTTACTTTGAAATGTTTTGTAGTTTTGGAGATATTTAACTTTTAAATCTTAAATCTGAAAACTTTGGCACCTCGCTGTTCCTACATACTTTAACCGAGCAACTTGATTCACAAGTCAAAAATTCCACCTTACTGTGGACATGCATGCTTGAGATTTTTACTTTGAAATCATTTGTAGTTTTTGAAATATTTAACTTTAAGCGCCTAATGCATTGTCAATGACAATGGACATTAAAGGAGAGAAAAATCAATCCATCAGTGTCAATTGCTCAGATGCAGAGGTGCCATCGCTGGGATTTGAACCCATGCCCTTTTGAGGATGAGTCAAGAGCTTTTCGAACTAAGCCACCCAAACACACATACCACTGGTGCCCAGTGCTTTTCTAAAGACATTTTGAGGTACTCATGCATATCTTAAAGAACATTCCAAAGTACTCCATCATCAAACTACAGACCACTCAGGGACGGCTTAACCCCCGCGAGATAATCTTTTAGGTCCCTCCCACCCTCTCGACGTGCACTTTGAGTAATTATTTTGTATTTAACCTTGAAAAGATCCAAGTAATGATCTGTGGGAGGACTGGGATTTGAACATGCAAGCTCTGCACTGAGAGTCAGATCTTTAGACCACTAGACCATCTCCCACCACAGAAGTCTTCAGGTGCTTCAGGTTATTATTTTGCACAGATGGCTCATTTCAATTTTACTCTCCTTTAAACGACCATTGTCATTGACAATGCATTGGGTGCTTAAAGCTAAATATTAATAGAAAAAAATATATATATACCGGTATATATGTGTGTGTATTGGGCGCTTAAAGTCAAATTATTTCAAAGCAACAGACAACCAGGGCACACACAACCGTTTGCAGCAGACGCCATCCATACGACGTCGAGACCTCTGTATCTTCATCACCTGTCCTAGGTCAAAGTGGCCCCTAGTGCAGGGACACTAGGGGTTCCAGGGGGTGGGGGCCGGGGGTCCCCAATTTGTTAACAGCTCAGTCAGTGTATTATACTTATACAATGCAAACAGATTAAGATAAACAATCAACTAAGTGTTCTTTATAATTTGCTGCTTAACTGCAGTTATACCAACCCTGAGTGAGCTGCGCCTTGAACTGCATTGCAAAAAGACGTTGAAACGACGCCCCTGCAATGTCGAAGTCAGACCTCACCACCACACGCATTTTGCTGCCTTGCAATTTGCAACCAAAGGACCAGTGAAATACAACATCAACACAACCTAATACAACATGAATAGGTCTTTTACCAACATAGCCAATTGTAGGTGTACAGAAAATGATTTGATTACTGAAGACACGTCATTCATTAAGTGAATATCTGTATGCTATTGCATGCAATGCCCACACCTCCCCAAGCGAGGGGTCTGGGGGTCCTCCCCCAGAGTTATGTTTTAACATAGTTAGATGTCATTTCCTATGTTCTGGTGAATTTGGGGAGCTTGATATCAAATCCAGCCAATGATCCATGCGTCGACAGTTCAAATTCCGGCTCCTCCGATCATCATGTTGAAGTGTCCTTGGGCAAGACACTGAACCCTGCGTTGCTGCCTCCAATGGTGTTAGCTCGCCAGTTGCCACCATCGGTGTGAGGATGTTGGAGTTGACTGTTGGCCGCTTCATTTCCCAATGTATGAATGGACCATTGTAAAGCACTTTGAGTTCACAACTTGCTGAGAAAAGTGCTATAAAAATGCAGAAACACTACAATTCAACACAGAACTTTGCTCTGAAGTAATTTATTTGTACATATCAGTGATTGCATGAACATGTTAGACTAGATTGTGTGTGTGTGTTGTGTGTAGCCTAGCTCAGATAGACTCTGGGCCATATTATGATCCAGGTCTTATTCCTTAACTTCTTTACCTTTTTTTTCACTATTTTGAAAAACATTTTTAAATACTTCAAATGCTGATCTACATCTGCACGTTGTGAACTTGCAGATCAGCTATTTGAAATATTTAAAAAACAAAAACAAAATAGTAAAAAAAGGCAAAGATGTTAAGGCATAAGACCTGGATCATAATAGGGCCCACAATCTGCCATTATGCCAACACAAGGCAGCAGATAGGGTCTAGAGCTGCTCAGCTCTGTAATTTTTCCTCAGCTCCCAAGGTGAGAGGGAACCAACCAGGGCCCAGTATGTAATTGTAGGGCGGGCGTATCACCGTTGCGCTACTCTGATTGGTTGTAGGGGAGGGTGTATCACCTTTGCCGTTTCCACTGATTGGTTGTAGGTCTAACCCAGAGGTCTTCAACAAGGGGGTCCGGGACCCCTAGGGGGTCCTCAGAGTTACTGTAGGGGGTCCTCAAAATCTTTGTGTAATAGAAACTAGTTTTTTCCCCTTTTTTTATATTAACCGCTTGAACCCTAGTGTCCATATTCTGAGAACCTTAGCCAAAAATAGCAGATCGCGCTGCGAGGCGTTGTGAGCTTGTAGATCGGCTATTTTCGGCAAAGAGCTTTGGAGGGGGAAAAGAGCAGACTAAGTACAGTGAAAGGACAAGTTTTTATGTATTGACCATTCCAGTTGTTAAATATCTGAAAACACACATTAACATAAATCCAAAATACACTGTTGATAGTGCTGTCAAACAATGAATAGGTTGTGGGGGGTCCCTGCTTCATCTCTCTCTCTCAACTAAGGGGTCCTTGGCCTGAAAACGTTGAAGACCCCTGGTCTAACGAATAGAGTCCATTTGAATAGTCTTTGTAACCGCACCCGGAATAATCTTTTTAATGGCTTAGCACCAGACTATATCTACGCAGTGTCATATGGTCTGGATATGCGAGGCTATGTTATGTGTGTGTGCGTGTAGGTGTGTTATGTGTGTGTGTAATGTTGAATAAAGTTGGACAGGGTGAATATTTGACCAGATCCAACGCTGGAGTCCATGCTAATGAAGTCGTCCAGATTCATCGTGCAGTCTGAGGAACACGCACGCACGCGCGCGCACACACACACACACACACACACACACACACACACACACACACACACACACACACACACACACACAGAGAGAGTTTGACACACAACAAAGTTAAAACCAAGAGGCAAACTCCATTCGCTCTCGTTCAGTCTAGTAGTAAAAAAAAAAAAATGTATTTTGACAAACTCACAATGTATCACACTGCGATGTGTCGTGAGCTTGTAGATCTGCTATTTTCAGAGTGCAACCAATCATGAAAAGACTTGTCTTGTAGTTCTAATCTTCTCCACTAGTCCCTCCCTAACATTTTAGACATTGTCATAGCTTAGTTTTTATTTTGTTTGCCGAAAATTAGCGCAGTGGTTCTCAACCTGTGGGTCGGGACACCCAGGGGAGTCCCTAAATGATTTTGGGGATTCCCCAGATGAATAATGTGCAACATTGTTATCTCACTCAACAGTAAACAAACCAACATAAAGTTTAAGTGTATAGAGGGTATATGCACATTTCTAAAGTGACAATTTAAGGACCTTTTAATACCTCTAAAATGACAAATTAAACATTGGCCAAATTGTCAAATATTAGAGGCAGTTGCGAGACGTTGTTAGTATGTAGATCTGCTATTTTTACATTAGAACTGTGTTATACAAAATGTAATGCCTCAACTAGTGCGTCAGGGTGGGGGGGAGGGGGGTTCCCAGTTAAAATATGATTATTTTGTGGGGTCACGGCCTGAAAAGGTTGAGAACCACTGCTTTAGCGGACATAATTAACACATTGGATGCCCAGAATTATTCAACATTTAATTTGCTGGTGCCCATGGCAACCCGCCATTTTACCTACCTTCGAGGTACTGGCGAGAAAAGTAATCCGAGTAAATGTAATCCAAGCATGTCCTGTTTATTTCGCGAAAATCTTTTCTTTCAGTCAGGACCGGTTTTTATCAATCCTAAGCCACAGCGTTTGTGTGACGGCCGGTAGAAGAGGCCGCCGTTTTGAACATGAAAGTGATTTAAAAGCTAGCTAAAAACTGCATTTTTGTGCAGCAGCTTTACAGGGCAGTGAACGAGGCAGACAGCACTTCCCGGTCATTTGATCCCGCGGTGCATTAAGGGAAATGGAGTTTGTTTCATCACCTCGGTAGTACAGTACAGGTGCTACAGTACAGTATAGTTTACTGTACAACGCGGCGAACGCGTCATTGGGCACACGTAGACAATAGACATCAAAGAGATTGACGCGTTGCCACCTCGTGGGCACCCGTTGAGTTAACACTGGTGTGTGTGTGTGTGTGTGTACCTGCTGTGCGTATACAGGGGTAGGGTGGGGGGGGCATGCGCCACGCCCCCTCATCGTCCTTCATGTGGGAGCGGTCCGACGCAAACGTCGACAGGAAGCTGTCAGCGGGGTTGACTCGAAACTTCCTGTTTGAGAGAAAAAAATTACGTATTCGACAAATGTACACATAATAAATACTGTGAACTATTACCAGCAACATAATAAATACTATGGAGTAACATCACCTCTGATGGGCAGAAACCTCTTATTTAAACTTATTTTTTCATACAGTTATGTCCTACTACAGTCTACTCTAGATCTACAATCTGCTATTTTCTTTTATATTATTCTTGTCAAGGCGTTTTTTATAAATATTGAAAGGATGAACAACAGTATTAACAAAAGCTTGTGACTAAAAGATGTCCGATATTGGCATTCTTTTTTTCCCCTTTCAATTTTATCAGATATCCGACGTCCCAAAATTGTCCAGCTCTTATTTCACCAAAACTAATGTGAGGTGACAACATCACAACAGGGCTTGACATTTAGGCTTGTCGTGTTGTCCGGGACAAGTAATACATCCTTCCAGACAAGTCCATTAAAAATGTACTTGTCCGTTGGACAAGTGGCTCTTGGTTTCACTTTTTCTGTGACGCTCCTAGCAGCTTTGTGCTGTATGCAGGGCTTAACCCATTTAGGCCTAGAATTATTGACTGCTTTAACCAGTGAAAAATAGCAGATATACAAGCTCACAGCGCGGCACCGAGTGCCGCGCTGCGAGCTTGTAGATCTGCTATTTTTGGAAAAAGTCGTGAAAATGTGTGCAAAATCTTTGCTATTTTTCAATAGTTAAAGCATAAAATATTGCGTCATAATGTGTTCAGGCCTAAATGGGGTTTTAAGTGCATGGAATTGTGGACAGAATCTTGTCGTCCAACGACAACAAAATATTCTACGTTTTGGGTCTGAGCAATCTGGGAACCCATCGTCAAAGAAAGGGCGACACCTATCGGTGAGAGATTAGGGTCTGAGAGGCTAAATCTCATTAAATGGTGGTCATGGCTCAAAAGTCGAATAAATAATGGACCTTGATATGAAAAGGGTTGAAACCCACTGCTTTAAGTGGATGAATAAAACAATCCAGGTACCTGTGGAAGGAGGGTTTTATATCTCGGTCGGAGCGGAAGGCCAGTTTAGCGTAGAGCGCCAGCGGGCAGGGGAAAGGCAGCTCCGTGTCCAGGTCATAGACCCAACTCTGACCCCTGCTGGCATGGAGGAGAATCACATGGTAGTCCTGCAACCATGAAAAAAAAGAAAGAAAAGAAAACAAGGTGGCTCTCAACTCACTTTCAAAATGCTCCAACCATACGTTTTAACAGCGGGCAACGGCCGGCGAATCTGGGCGATGTCGTTCAAAAGATAAACTACTTTCTTGGTTTTTGGCAACGTTTTCCAGCATCGCCTCACCGCCTGCTATCGCCAGTAGTTGCCGGGTCCCATTGACAAATAACGCACTTTCCATGCCCATGATGTTGTCCTAGAGACAAATTGTACAGCCTTTTTATTTATTACCTTTGTTTTGCATTGTTTTGGTCTTTTTACTGTATGGAAAACACTTTGTGAGCCCTCTCTGTGAGAGGTGCTATATACATTAAATTTACTTACTTACTTCTCACTACTCCCATGTCTGTCTGTCTGTCAGTGTAATAAACGTGTGTGTGCGTGTGTGTGTGCGTGCGTGCGTGCGTGCGTACTGTATGTGCGTGTGTGCGTGTGTGACCAACCCAGATCACAGGCTGATCCCCATGGCCGGACTTCTGTTTCCACAGAGGGATCTGTTGAAATACAAACACACACACACACACACACACACACACACACACACACACACACACACACACACACACACACACACACACACACACACACACACACTTTTACTCAAGTCGTAACCCATAAAAAATGGTCCGTTACCCATAAATGGATCATGACCCGCTGTTTGGGAACCAGTGCGTTAATGCATGCATAAAGCCAGTATAGACAAAAGCCAGTGTCTGACATTCCAGTCTCCGGGTTTCCTTCAGAATAGGCAGGACAAGGACACTGACTTGATTCATATATTAGTATAGTACACATTCAGGGCTGCGTCCATGTGTTTCTGATAACATCATATTGAACCCACCATTCTGTCGTCATTGGAGATGAAAACAGCGTAAACTTCCCCCAACATGTCTGGCTTCTCTGCCTTGATGAACTCACACAGCTTCCACACATTTTCTTCACTACAATGACAATAAGAATCACACACACACACACACACACACACACACACACACACACACACACACACACACACACACACACACACACACAATTACAGAAGATGTACAGTAGGTTGTTTTACTTCAGCAGATGTATGCAGCTTTGTGTATTTACTTTTTACTACGCTAGAATGGCTGATATCTCATACATTTACATGTATTTTCTATAATAACACTACAATGGCTGATAGTTGACACATTGTGTGTATTCTAATATCTCAGCAGCCATAACACAGGCTGAACACTCATAGCCCTAGGATGTCAGAACCAACATGTGCAACAATAAGCCAGAAGGCAAACATAACTATATCCAACATCATAACTTGTATCTTGTATTGTTTGGATTCAATCTCGAAAGAGCCAGTCCCTCTATGAAAATGCATCTATTCAGTGATGTATGTCTTAATGGATGGAATATGCTTGGAATACAAGCATAATCCATACATAATCCATTCCTTGGATCAAGACTACCATCATGTATTATATCGATTTTGATATTTTTTTATACATAAAAATGGCAAAAGTAATAAAATACATGTCTATGATAGTCTTGTTCCAAGGCTAATTCTACTGTACACCATGCATTTGGCGTTACAGTTACACAGTATTAACAGTATTTTATTTGACCATTTACAGTACATTGCTGTGATAATGTGATTGTTCAGTACCAGTAACAGCTGGTGTAAACGCATTCCTCCTTGGACGGCGTGATGTGAGTGTAGTCTTCATTCATTATGACTTTAATCTAAACTAAACAACATGAAAACTGAGGAGTCTAGTTTAGGCTACATAAAAACACCCAGAAACACAACAAACACCCGTTCCGCCTGCTCGGTGTTACAGTGAACGTGCTCCGGCGGATGTAAACACGTTGCATGAGGTAGTTCCTTTGCCTTGTTTGAGTGGTGGAGAAGGAGTACCCCGAGATAGTTTACTAAGTAGCAATACCAGAACATAAAGAATATTCACAAGTAAAAGGCCTGTGTTAAAAAAATGTTCTTCAAAATATACTTAAAGTAACAAGTGTAAAAGTACTTAAACAATGAAAATAGTAGCCTGTGTATCAACTAGGGCTGAAGTGGTTAATCATGTGTGTGTATATGTATATTGGAGTAGAAAGTACAATATTTGCCTCTGAGATGCAGTGGAAACGTATAAACATTTGGAAATACTCCAGTATTAAAGGGGGAAAAAATCTCTCTCTCTCTCTCTCTCTCTCTCTCTCTCTCTCTCTCTCTCTCTCTCTCTCTCTCTCTCTGGACACACAGAACCGTGGCGCCCTCTTGTGGACAACTCTCCAAACATCAGAATAAAAACTGCTTTCCTGAACAGTCCTCCTGTCAGCTGAATAATGATTACAAAGGCAGCCATGTCATGTCAGAGTCAATATATGAATTGACATAATCCTTTCATTATCTGCATATTATCTGTGTAAGCCTACAGATAGAATGCAAAGAAGGAAAAAAATGATGCAGGCCTGCCCTACATGTAAAATGACTGCTGGATTCCAGTCTCCCACACAAGACAACAGCCATACTGCAAGCTATGGTTTGCATCCAGTTGCTGTACTTCATTCGACTGATTTCATTCCTTTCGCAGAAGGTAATCAACGCGAGGCCTCTGTCTCTCTTCTGTTAAACACTTCATCTTTCCCTGATGAATTCTCAACCCCAGATAGGATGTAACCTTCCTCCAACCACAGGGACATATATTTGCTGTTTTTTTGGCCCGTTGACGTGGCTGTAGCTGGCTGTAGCTTTGTGGCTTACTACATTTTTTCAACTCTTTTGTGGCCTACTACATTTACCCGACATCCTTCTGGTGGTGTCGTAAAACTGTTTCATTTATCCGTTTCTTGCTGTTTCCTTTGCTTCTTCTGCTAGGTTTTCAATGTATTTACTCTTGTCTGCCTTAATGCTCCTTTTTACCATTCTGTTAGCATCTGTATATTCTTATTGTGCCTTTACTTTTGCGGCTATGTACAAGACAGATAAACCCTGAAGGCCAAATTATCATGTGAAGCTTGACCAATCCTCAAGGTATCCATTCATCTGACCGGGAGGGACACCACACACATATTCTAGATGTACAGGACATATAAAGCCTATTCATTCTGGTCTGATATTTTACACGTACAGGACAGGAAAGACCTGTTCATTCTGGCCTGGAGTAACCATATATGGACATAAGGTAACATACATTGTGTTTTTGAAGAACCCTATTCATTCTAGACTGAGATCATATGGTAATTAAACGGACAGCCTGATATTTTACACGTACGGGACAGGAAAAACCTGTTCATTCTGGCCTATAGTGACCATATATGGACATAAGGTAACGGACATTGTGTTTTTGAAAAACTCTGTTCATTCTGGACTGTGATCACCATATATGGTAATTAAACGGACATTCTGTTTTTGGAAAAGCCTGTTCATTCTGGACTGGATTGACCATATATGGGCGTGATACACACAAAGCCATTCATTGGAAGCGGTTTTCACCGCTTCAAAAAAGAAATACCCAGACAGACAGATATATCTCAAGATGTGGCGCTTCTCATACTGAACTGTGACCTACGGTCGCGAATACTGTCTCGTTCGTTCACCTTGCACCTTGGTGAACTAAGAGTCTAAGCTTATTCTTGGCGTGGGATAAATGACCAACTCTTCTTCTTTGGAGAACTGCCCCCTGTGTTTAAAACACAATTTTGCAGGCCTCTGTAAAGTTCAGAGAACACTCAGGAGAGCAAGGCTGCAGTTCTGTTCAGTTTAATCCAAACGTGTGCACATGAAAAGTATACAGCAGTGGTATACAAAAGTATACAGCAGTCCCTGGTGGTTAATCTCCCAGCTACTGTTTGTGTTCCCTCACTTCCCAACTCCCAGCATGCTACCGAGCTGAGTATAATGTGTCTGCACTAGATGAGCTGCACTGCCCTCTGTTGGTTGGTAGTGAAGTGCAGGAGAATACTAATGTCCAAATCTGTACATTACAGCCTTGTCTGTTGGAATGTAACGCCACCACCTCATCCGTGGCAGGCCTCGTCTCCAGGAAAAAGCTGTTATATTAAAACTGCTGGAAGCTTCTCTAAAATGTTGGGAACCACTACCATGTACATATATGGTGATTATGTTCCGACCTCACATGTGATTGGCTGAGAGGCATAACTGATGTCACACCTCGGTGTGACATCAGAGTGTTTAAACTCGGAC
The DNA here is from genome assembly GCF_963921795.1 of Nannobrachium achirus. Classification (NCBI taxonomy): domain Eukaryota; kingdom Metazoa; phylum Chordata; class Actinopteri; order Myctophiformes; family Myctophidae; genus Nannobrachium; species Nannobrachium achirus. The sequence goes on along the minus strand of NC_137819.1, from coordinate 15,071,333 downwards.
TGCTCAGGCTGTTGTGTGTGTGTGTGTGTGTGTGTGTGTGTGTGTGTGTGTGTGTGTGTGTGTGTGTGTGTGTGTGTGTGTAGCCTGTACATCCTAGACTTAAATCCTAGTCTGAAGACGTTATGCAAGCATGACCACCGCTCACATCACACTGGGTGTGATTTTTATTTATTTATTTATTTGCCATTTTATCATCAACATTGGTGAGAACCAATTATAGGAAGATAGTTTGAAAAGTGGTGAAGTCGTCCTTTACTGTAAGTGGACAATGACTTGTCTAGGAGTGGTATGTTTTGACATTTGCTTTTTGGGGCTTATTATACTACCGGTAATTATTTCCCATAGGTTACACAGATGCTGACATGATGCTAACCTCTTCAGCTGCATTTAGAGGCTGATGGGTTGCCTCTCTATCGCCCTCCTCTGGGACATCGTAGAAGAAGGGACACCACTTGCATCTCTTCTCTGAAATGACACATGCAGTAGGGTTGGTGATTCATTAGTGTGGTTGCCCGACAGGGCAACACACTGTAGTTCTTCTGGGGAAACTTTATTTTCTCCAATGTCTCCTTTTGCACAAAGTAGTGCAATGCAAGATAGAGGGCGCCAGATCCCTTTGTGTCACACCCTACCACCACTTCCTGTTCATCCACAGAGCATTGATTCTAGTTGTTTTCTCCATTCGATTAAAGTGCTTTCTTTTCACTTTTTTCAACTTTTATTACTTGTCAAAATACATTTTATTTGTCTGCCTCATTTTTTTACCATCCCAAGTTGAAAAAAGTGAAAAGAAAGCACTTTAATCTAATGGAGAAAATTACTAGAATCAATGCTCTGTGGATGAAGAGGAAGTAGTGGTAGAGTGTGACTCAAAGGGATCTGGCGCCCTCTATCTTGCATTGCACTACTTTGTGCAAAAGGAGAATTGGAAATTGAAGGAAAAACATTTGAGGAGTGGTGCTAGCTTGAGTATTGGTGGAGCTTCACATGACAGTTAACTTGCTGCAGAATAGAGTCACAGCAACCACACTTACAATTTCCAATTGCATCTTTATTTTATTTCAAATTATTTCATGCAATCAACCTTTTGATATTCCCAAGCGGCTACTTCCCAAACTGCTGCTCAGATGCCTAAGATATTTTTATTCCAAAGACTATATGACTACGACCAACATTCTTGGTGACGTCACCATCAACAAGTGCGACCTGATAAATAACAAGGCCATACATGGCCACCAGTGCGCAAGAAGCAAGTTGGCACCTTGACAGAGTGCAGTCCTAGTTGTCTCTGTGTTGTGAATGTCTCACCTTTGGTCTTGTCCTCCTTCTCGTTGAGGTCTTTGTCCGTCTCTGTCTTTTGGGGGACAGAAGAGTCTTTCTCCAACAGATACGTCGCCAGAATCGTCTCGAACAGACTCAGCAGCATCAGGGCAAAGCTCCCCATGCAGTACAACGCTGTGAACAGGACACACTTGGATTAATGTAACCATGACATCTAAATTATATTGTGTATGTATATGAGTGATAATCCAACAGATACAAATCTCATGCAGGGCTGGCAATTAAGGTCCAAAGCGATGTTCTGACTGTTGACAAGATATAAAAGCCTAGACATCTCATTCACCATAGATATAAAAACCTATAGACACCTCCTTCTCCACTGCAGTTCATTGGAGCGGCCTGTAAAAAAAAGCGATAGGCCGAAGTGTGGAACGCGCACTGCCACTGAAAGTGATACTACTGGCCATTCCTGGGAATTAAATTCAATTGAAAGAAGCTTTAACGGCACATGGAAACAAACGTTTACATTGCCAAAACAAGTGTCTCTGGGAAGGAGGGAGATTGGCCTACCGAAACACCCCCTTCTGTGACGCACACGGAAGCGTGCTTCAGAATTCCGGAAGCTGCTTGCTTTCCATGTTGCCTTCCCTTTTTTAACAGACGCCACAGAGCCGGAGGAGGCATCTACCTTTTTATGTCTATGGTTGACAAAGCTGCCGTATTTGACGAGTGGCAGAGACCATATGAGTAGAATAGAGGGCGGTGTGGGGGCCCAGGGCAGTTGGTGACGTCACAGTAGGGATGCGTACATGTGTGTGCATGTGTATGTGCGTGCGTGTGTGCGTGCGTGCGTGTGTGTGTGTGTGTGTGTGTGTGTGTGTGGGTGTGTGTGTGTGTGTGTGTGTGTGTGTGTGTGTGTGTGTGTGTGTGTGTGTTTCAAAAGTGAATAAAGGGCCCATGTTGGGGTGTATTGTTTGGTGTTCATTCTTAAAGACAGTGGGTGTTTTATTGTTTTTCTAAAGGATGGCTTTAGCGTGTCTGTAATTAGTGAATGGACAGGATGAGGTTCCCTTTATGGGACGGGAGCTGAGAAGGCTTTTGGAGTGTGATGGGATACTGTACACTAGTTCCAATGCAGCTAGAACAACAGGAGACTGAAGTGTATTGAATAGATCTTTCTATCAGTGAGGGCCGTGACCACAGGCAAAAGGGCAGTGAATCTTATACATTTAAAACAAAGATAGGCTCAGGATGGGGGTGGATGGTGAGCTGGAGGGTGAGGGCGGTTTACAGATCAGCATGGGGGATTCTGTTCCCTGTAGGATGGGGAGATGACATGGTTTTTGGATTAATAGCATTGTGACTCCCCTGTCATAAAGGTTTGTGTACACATTGGTGAATGAAGGGTCACCGTGTTGGGGGGAGATTGTGGCTCTTATGTATGACTTTAGTCTCATTTTGTATTAAGACTTAGTGGGGGGACAGTGGGTATGGCTGGATGGACATGCTGCAACATGTTTGATGTTGTCAACAAGGAGAGAGGATGGATCACATTACCTAACTATGTTCCTGTACCCAGCATGGGTTAGGCTAACTATACAGTAGGTCCAAGCCAGTAGAAGAATGGTCACACATCAGGGGGTGGTGTAAAACAATGATAGGCCTACTGTTAAGCTCAGTGACCACAACACAGGGTGTGTAGAAACAGGGCATGCACTTTTTAGTGGACAATGCACTATGTATTTTTCCAGTATGCACACGTGGATATATTATAGACAGCTATTACCTAGCCAAATGTAAGAAATTCCATACATGAAAATAAAAGAATAAATAAGTAATGAAAAACAGCCGATCTACCTGCTCACAGAACGAGGCGACATGGAGAGAGAGAGAGTAAGATGTGACAGGGGGGTAGGCGCTGACAGATCAACAGTACAATTATGGCTTTTACTGAGGCTATGTTGATCGTTTTGAGGGGGCAAACATATCATTTATCGATTGGGTCTCGAGATAAATAAATACCATTTAAATAAAAAACGTTTGGTAGCAATTAGTATACACAGAGTTTTAAAAGGTTATAGTGCAAATAATATTAACAGACCAGTAAATATTTAGTTATTATTTGTTTTTACATTAGCAAGCCTTAACTAACTATGCCATGGTGTCTGACATGAATTTCGTGGTCAAACCTTAACACAGTTAATGGTTATTACCAACAACACTCATTAGTTAAAATTATATAATGAAATATTATAACACACACACACACACATTTCATCCTTCAGCAGGATTTGAAACCTTTGAAAAAACTATGTAGTACTGTATTTAAAGAAAAATGCGTTACACATGCTCTTACAGAAATTATACGAAAACAACAGATCCACAATCTCACAATTAGTTTACTCTTTACTGTCACTTGACAACAATAACAATGTCTGAGGGATGTAGATTCTTTCTGTTTTTTTCTTCCTATTTATATATTTTCAATACATGATATGGCATGCCGTGTAAGGGGACGATAGTAATTAGACAACTTATTGTTTATTATGTTGTGTAGGGTAAGTACGATTGTAATGAGCCTGTACCGTACATGAACCTCACACCATGTACGGTACATTTACAGTAAAACATTTAAGCCCATGCATAAGCATACTATTTAGTGTTTTATCTATGACAATATTGTATTTCACGGGCTGTATAGCGGACAAGTATAGAGGATCAGCTATTCATTTACACTGTAGTTATCTATTTTCCTCTCACTACATATTTGTTTTCCCACTACGATTAAAAAAGCTCACCCTCATACACATCGTCACAACTACAAAAGCCAGTACATCAACAAAACATCAGCACCCCTACACATTACAGCAGGACAACGCCAAAACACATGACAAAATGCAAAACATGAAACCGAAAAGTCACAATATTTTACAAACAATGTGGTCAATAGACTAGTTTCAACAACAATCGTTAATCCTATAAGACATCTGGTAACATAAGGCTATAATATAGCCAGTTTGAATAATAGTTTGACTGAATGACTGAAAGCTTTATTAGAAGATTGCATATACGAATGGGTGCAGTTTCATAACAGTACAGTTAATTCACTGATACAAGGACAACTAAAAGGAGATCGTAGTATGGTTTTTGGCTTAGTTTCACGGGAAACCTTTCTTTATCTTTTATAACATTGAATAACAGGCAGATAAAAGAGTAGTTCCCATATTGCAATTCCTACAAACTGTACACAGTATATCAATCATAAAGTGTAGAGGACCAACTATACAACACAACTATGCAACATCTACTGGCCTGCATAATACCTACAGTAATCAACTATTGTATATTTAGCACAAATATACACCACCAACAGAAACCATCAGCATTGTCACTGCACATTGGGAGTAGCACACAAAACATAACACACAAAACATTAAAAAACATTAAAGACAAAATACACAATATGTTCTAACAATAAAGTGTTCAACAGACTTTTGCTCAACAACCTTTTAATATCAATTGACTGTGTAAATAACTGAAAGTTTTTTTTATTATTATTTTTTTTTGCATAGGTGATGAGAAAGTATGGTTTTTTCAATGTATAGTTTGGATATTTGTTTTTGTCATTTTACTGTTACTGTTAATGATAGGATCATGGTTTACCTATAGTCATAGCGATGGATATGCATCTTTATGTATAACCTTGTTTATCTGAACTGAAGTAAGAGTGTTTTCTAAATGCAAAAACAGTTCACTAATACCAAATGTGTTGATATCCTAGAAAACACATTAGCATCAAACATCAACTATATCAAATTTGTCTACAGTACACTATCTACAGTACAGTATACTGTGCATACTAAAAACCTGTAAGATTCACCATTGCATTTCGTGAAATGAAAACCTACTGTACGTTTTTAGAAGCGTGAATAAACTTTAACTATACCTATAACAACATAAAAACATAGATGAAATTTTGTTGCAGTCACACACTTATCTCATGCACGTTTCTATATGCTACACGTCACAGTAGGTGCTTCTAGTGGCAGTGGGTCCTAGCTAGTTAGTTGTCAGGCAAGTGAGACAACAGCTGCTTTCAGCACATTTTGCAAATACATCTAATATTTTTAGAATATGGTCACAAGACTCTTTTTTTTTACTGTCATATTGGGATCCCCCAACATTAATTTGACATGGGACTCTGTGGCACAACGGTAGCGCGTCTGACTCCAGATCAGAAGGTTGCGTGTTCAAATCACGTCAGGGTCAAAGCTTTATTGATCCCCGTGAATAAATTGTTCTATGCTATTAACAGATGTAAAATGTAATTTAAAACAAATAGTGCTTCACGGGATTAATATAATATGGAAATTTGGTGTCACACTGATAAGAACCGGGGCCAAAATAAACCGACCGCTCATTAGATGCAATGTAAAAGTGGTCACAGGCAGCACTCGCATGTAAAACTGCGACGATCAAAATCTGTAACTTATGTGACAATAAAGCAGCATATGATTCTATAAACATATGTCATTACTACCCATTTAAGTGAATAACACATTTGTAATTCATCTGATTTATTAGATGATGTTTATTATACAGGGGGAAATGCAAGTCATTCAAGGATTGAAAATGTTTGGTGTAAAATAGTAGCTGGTTTTGACTACACACACAAATCATTTCTTTTATCTCCCTGAAATTTATGATGTTCACATTAAAATTGTACACACTACACTCATACGAGGCGGTTTAGCCATATGTAACAGTACTAGAGGTATATACATTTGGTAAAATATAAAATATAATATACAAGATTGCATGAACACCATAGCTACTGAAAGTGGTGTACAAATATATCCATAACAAATCGAAAATATAATTTATTCACAGTAACAATGTATGCATCAATTATTAAGGTGTTTATACTTTATCTAATAATTATATAGTTCTACAGATGGTGAGTTCCTCCAGAATGTAACAAGCTCATTCAGAACTGCACACGTTTTCTTGTCTTTACCCAATACCAGATTGGCATTAACAATCGCCTTGATATATCCTGGAATATCTTTAACACCCTTCAATTCGTGTAGAAAAGTTTCACCCACTCCTTGCACGCTAGGTGTTGTTGTAATAATACCACGAGTTTCCAACACATGCATGATTCCTGAAATAAATCGCTCAGTCCACATTCTTTTCATTAATTCTTCAAAATGATTGAAAAATATCTTGATGGTTGGGATAGACACTGGTGATGGGGTGGGCTGGGGTGATCTATTTCACAACCGTCACAATCCTCTTTCCATAGATCAGTTATTACAGAATCCACTAGCATTGCTACGCATACTTTTATAATACGCAGAAAGCGTGAACCGAGCAAAGTTGCAGGTTGATCCAGATCCAGTGGTGATGTCACTGGGGAGGGCCATGAAAACGTTGGTGATGAGGAGAAAAGAAGAATTTATTTCCAACTTTAAAATATGAATATAACACACTTATAAACAGTATATATATATATATATACATTATATACGGCAAAACTATTCTCTCAAACTACTTTCTCAAAAAAATTCTGGAACACCTCATTTTGTGATTCTTATCCTATCCAAACTTATATTAAAGTATCCAATCAACCAATCAATGCTGAATCATTAGTATTAGTTTTATTCACCTATTTTAATTACAAACATTATGCCAACAACACTTTTGGCTGCATAAGAAGTGAGGTAAAATGTACCTGTCTAGTGAAACAAAACAAATTTCAACATTATTACAATATAACCAACATTCTTTTAAAAAAAAACTATTATGACCAAATATTTAGTATAATGTAGTTGACATTTTTTATTTTGAGAAGAAAACAGGTACACATATATACAATGATAATGATAAACAACATAACTGGCGGAATCATCATACAAAAAAAAAAATACTATGTGGTAAAGCTACGTTTTTCTTTTTTAATGCTTACAAGATTGTATGAACAGTGTAATGAATGCGGACACTATACAATATAGGCTATGCACTTTCTTCCATGTAACATTGTATTTTAATAAATGATTCATGAATTCTCTAGCAATACTATAGCTCAGTACTTGGTTCTACAGATGGTGAGTTTATCCAGAAAGGAATGAGTTTGTTCATTACATTATGATGTGTCACATCATCACCCATTTCAGCAGCTGCGATATCTAACCTCAGTTCATTAAGAAAGACTTCGCAGACACCTTGCACTCTGTCTTCTGTAGTAATAATACCACGAGTTTCTAACACATGCATGATTCCTGAAATAAATCGCTCTGTCCATAGCATTTTGATAAATTCTTTATAATGAGCAAATACATAATAACGTGACACCGGATAACTAGTTTGCGCCCCATCGCACCAATTATGTGTCAAACAACAACAAACTAATGTAAGATCCCGGTCATTACTTAGTACAACAGTTAAAAGCTTATCAATGCATGCTTTTACAATATCCATAAACACGGTGCTAACCAGTCCATCGGGTTGGTCCAGAGCCAGGGGTATATTTGTTGGAGAGGGGTGGGAATGCACTGGAGAGGAGGAGAAGTGGTCAAGAAAAGAATACCTTTTAAACATGAATAAAACATACAATATATGCTGTAAAACTATTGTCTCTACTTTCTCAAATAATTACCAGCGTCAGAGCTTGGGGTATCAGGTGGTGTGTTACTCCAAAATGTAACAAGCTCGTTCAACACATCACGCTTCTTCTTGTTTCCGCCAAGCACATGATTATTATCAACAGCCTCTTTGATTTTTGTCTGAATTACATCCACATTCTTCAGCTCATATAGAAAAGCTTCACATATCCCTTGCACTCGAGATGTGGTAGTGACAGTTCCTTGGGTTTCCAGAACACGCATGATCCCCGAAATGAATCGATCAGTCCAGAGTCTTTTCATTAATTCTTTAAAATTTATGAAGACATAATATTTAGGGATTGGATTGAGGCACTGGTGTTGGGTCTGACTAGGATGATCTGCTTGGCAGCCGTCACATTCATCTTTCCACAGATCAATTATTACCACATTCAGTAGCTTGATGATGCATACTTTTATAATTTCCAGAAGCTCTACATTGCCCAGACCATCTCCGTGATCCAGAGTCAGGGTTGAATTCACTGGAGATGGTGGTGAAAGCGAAAGCATTGGTGAGAAGGAGTAAGGTGTAGAGTAATTCACCGGTGAAGACGGTGGAACAGGATCTAACGCCAGATACTGAAAAAATATTGGTGATGATGGAGGTGAAGGACCACATGCAAGGGCATAGTATTCAGCGTCCGTGTCGCTGTCATTGGGTTCTGCCCATGGCTCACCTTCTACAGTTTCCACTGGTAGAATACAGCTAGAGTTGGGTTTGTCAACTTCTTCGCTTCTTTCAGCAGATTCCTCCATGATGACTGGTAAAGACCACATTACGAGCAATAATACCCTTATATATTGTGAGAGGAATAGGCGTGGTGTGTCTTGCGAGAGGAAGAGACGTAGGAGGGTGGACCAGTAAGGGGTATGAGGAGGAGGGGCAGAAGCAGATTGAAAACAAAGAGGTTTCTTTGTTTAGACATAGCATTATTATTCTATAGTTCAGTACTTGGTTCTACAGATGGTGAGTTTATCCAAAAAGTAATGAGTTCGTTCATCACATTATGTTGTGTCACATTTTCTTTTCTTTGTTTCTGGCTTCATGGTGTTGCCATCTGATTTGGGTGTATGCCCATGCTTCCTTTTTTGCTGTTGTTTCACATGGCCACTAGATTTGTCCCATGGGATTGTCTTCAGAGCAGGAAACATTTTTATTACATTTCTTGTTTTCAGAATATCCAGGAAAGCATTGCAGGTTGATTCACCCTTGCCCATAATTATGTCCACAAGTTCAGTGGCCGGGTCGGCTGAGATACGATGTCTATCCAGTTGTGTGATTAGTTTTCGTTCACAGATAAGCGAAATAAGCTTGAAGAGATTGTCAATATCTGACATCAGGGTGTTTTGAAGTGTTGACTTGTTTTTTCTTATACTGTCTTGTGCTCTTCTGACTGCATCTGTGCAAACCATGTATCCAGGGCGTCCTTGGTGTTGTGCTGCATAAGGCAGTGCCTTCAATTCAGGTCTAATTGCTGTTACTTCATTATTTTGTAGCATAGCAATGAACCCATAACAGAATTCTTCGCCCTTGCACAGCATTTTGTCCAAAAGCTCAACAGCTGCTGTGTACGGCGAGTGAGTGTCCCTGAGTTGTCTGTAGCCCACATTGCCAACAAGATCCGATTGGAAAGCACAATCGATGAAAAATTCCACATCTGACATGATGATTTCTTGCAGTTTTGGCTTGTTTACCCTTAAAATCTCTGTAAACGACATTCCCGGCATGAAACGAAATCCTTCCCTCTCTGTTTCAAAAACCATTGGTGGAAGACCGTACCAAGGCATTTTCTCCAGATCAGGAAACCTGTCTGTAAGTTTTACGTGTTTTAGCAGAGACAGGAACACTTGGCAAATCTTTTCACCCTTGTTCATTATCTTATCAATGAGCCTATATGATGCATCCGAATAAGACATTTGCATGAGGTCCCGGTACTCTCCAGACACCAGTAGGCTTTCGTCAATTTCGAAAACACACTGGATGACATATTTGATATCTGGAAGCAGTATTTTTCTAAGTTCTAAACTGTTTTTCCGTATCATATCTTTTGCTGTCACACATCCATTGCCAATCACGTTTGGACGACTGTACCATGACATGTGCTGTAGATCAGGATATGTTTCTATTGCATTTGACGCTTGTAGCAGACACAGGAACTCGATGCACGCAGTTTCACCATTGGCGATAATTATTTCCAAGAGTGCTTGAATTGTCTGTGAACTATCTGGGTTATTGTACACCATGTGCTTGATCTTATTGTAGTCCCCATGATCCATCAAATGTTCTTCATGTCCAAAAGCCAACTGGAGGAGATAAAGTATATCATGCTCCAGTATGCATTGAAGTTTTTTAGAGTTTTCTCTGATCATATCAGTTGCTGACCATCCATATGGTAAATTTACCCCATTACTCCCGCTGGGAGCTCCTTCCTCGATCTCACTTGACAACTGCACAGCCTTTTCCCCCATCTCTGGATAGGGTGGTGAAAGCGGTGGTGAGAAGTAAGGTGTAGAGTAGCCCAGAGGTGATGGAGGAGGTACACCCGGGCATGGACAATATTCATCATCAGTTTCAGATTTGGAATCGTGCATAGGATCGCATTCTACAGTTTCCACTGGTAGAATACAGCTAGAGTTGGTTTCATCCCTTCTTTCAATAGATTCTTCCATGGTGACTGGGGAAATCATAATATTCTACTCTCTAAGAGTCCCTTATATCTTGTGAAAGGAATAGGCGTGGTGTATCTTACGGGAGGAAGAGGCGTAGGAGGGTGGACCAGTAAGGGGTAAGAGGAGGAGGAGCAGAACTAGATTGAAAACAAAGAGGTTTCTTTGTTTAGACATAGCTAACTATAATAGGTATAATTACTGTAGGATGATGGAAAAATGTCATGAAAAATATATGTTTTTATATGTTTTATTTTGACAAGAGAACATGATACATCTTTACAGACATGTTACACGCATGTTACAATTAATATAATATGGAAATAAAATGTGGATACACAATCTAGGGAAACACATTGAACATTCAACACATCATATGATTCTAGCAGACTATGATGCTCTCAAATCAACAGGAGAGGACACATGTATGGTAGGCCTATTGTTACTATGACCCATCGGTTTCTAGCTCATGATCCAACACAGGTCTTACAGTATTACAGTTGCCCCTTGACCACTGCGTAGCTTCAGGTGGTTTTATAAAATCAGCCCACCCTGGTTTATTGTACATTGAAAACAGAGTAGCTCCAGATGGTTGTGACTTTTTGGAATTTTCAGGTACTTTTATGGAAGCAATCCAACCGGGCTTATGGTCCATTGAAAACAGAGTAGATCCAGAGGGATGATTGTGATTAGGTTCATTCAAGAGTTTTTTATCGTGCACCAGGGGTACGCGTCTTGGTTTCTTTGTAGAGAGGTAGTTCGTACGATTTACACCGTTCAGGCGATCATCCAGCAACATCATCTTGCGAGTCTCTTTTGCTTTGCTGAAAAACCCATTGATTAATTTCAGCACGTCCTGCAGAAGCCACAAATCACCAGCATGAAAGGCTAAACGGATTGGAAAATACAATTCTTTGGCCATTACAGTCTTCGGCCTTTCACAAGTTGGTCCCATTGACTTGAATCTTATCAACAACCATAAATATGATCGTGAACAGTCGATAAGGAAGGCTTCTCCGCCTGATAAACGAGTAGGCATCGCTTCATCCACTTTCACCATATCCGATGGTTTGATGTAGTCATCTTTGGCCCATCTCCCCCAGAGCAGATAATCAGTGAAATCCATGATGGCAGTCTCAAACCTCTCAAATTCACATGCATATACTCTCACATGATGCAAATCTGCAAACAATGTTTCCCCATCTTCCACTGTATACAGATCAACAAATGGAAAAAGGTGCATGGGTGGCGAAAAATGGCATCGTAATTTACGTTCATTAGACAGATTCCATATCAGCTTATCCTCGCCCTGGTAATTCAGGCGGTGAGAGTCCATTTTTGGTGGTAAGAATTGGTCTTCCTCATATTTAAAGAAAAAGGATCCCGAGAGAGGCGGGTATTAGAGAGACCGAACGTTGGCCAACCAATGAAATTTAATGTAGGAGGGATCTGGATAATTGGAATAGGTTAAACTGACAACTGGTAGAATAACTGGTACAATATATTTATACCTTGATACCATCTAGTTTACATAAAATAAGCCTATTCGCACACAAAATAAAAATACAATACATTAAATAAAATATGAAAGAAGTTGGCAGCTATGGTGTTCATGCAGTCTTGTATACTATATTTTACCAAATGTATATACCTCTAGTACTGATACATATGGCTAAACTGCCTACACATGTTGTCCTAGGATGAGTGTAGTGTGTACAATTTTAATGTGAACAACATAAAATTTCAGGGAGAAAAAATAAATGATTTGTGTGTGTGTAGTCAAAACTAGCTAGTGTTTTACACCAAACATTTTCAAAAACATCCTTGATTCACTTATACAATTTCCCCCTGTATAATAAACATCATATAATAAATCAGATGAATTACAAATGTGTTATTCACTTAAATGGGTAGTAATGACATATGTTTATAGAATCATATGCAGCTTTATTGTCACATAAGTTACAGATTTTGATCGTCGCAGTTTTACATGCGAGTGCTGCCTGTGACCACTTTTACATTGCATCTAATGAGCGGTCGGTTTATTTTGCCCCCCGGTTCTTATCAGTGTGACACCAAATTTCCATATTATATTAATCCCGTGAAGCACTATTTGTTTTAAATTACATTTTACATCTGTTAATAGCATAGAACAATTTATTCACGGGGATCAATAAAGCTTTGACCCTGACGTGATTTGAACACGCAACCTTCTGATCTGGAGTCAGACGCGCTACCGTTGTGCCACAGAGTCCCATGTCAAATTAATGTTGGGGGATCCCAATATGACAGTAAAAAAAAAGAGTCTTGTGACCATATTCTAAAAATATTAGATGTATTTGCAAAATGTGCTGAAAGCAGCGGTTGTCTCACTTGCCTGACAACTAACTAGCTAGGACCCACTGCCACTAGAAGCACCTACTGTGACGTGTAGCATATATAAACGTGCATGAGATAAGATAGTGTGTGACTGCAACAAAATTTCATCTATGTTTTTATGTTGTTTTAGGCATAGTTAAAGTTTATTCACGCTTCTAAAAACGTACAGTAGGTTTTCATTTCACGAAATGCAATGGTGAATCTTACAGGTTTTTAGTATGCACAGTATACTGTACTGTAGATAGTGTACTGTAGACAAATTTGATATAGTTGATGTTTGATGTTAATGTATTTTCTAGGATATCATATTTTGTTATGTATTACTGAAGTGTTTTGGCATTTAGAAAACACTCTTACTTCAGTTCAGATAAACAAGGTTATACATAAAGATGCATATCCATAGCTATGACCAAAGGTAAACCATGATCCTATCATTAACTTAACAGTAAAATGAAAAGAAAAAGAAAAAAAAAATCCAAACTATACATTGAAACCAAACTTTGATTACTTTCCAATCACCTATGCAAAAGAAAAAAAAACTTTCAGTTATTTACACAGTCAATTGATATTAAAAGGCTGTTGAGCAAAAGTCTGTTGAACACTTTATTATTAGAACATATTGTGTATTTTGTCTTCACGTGAATGCAAGAGTTGTGTTTTTTATTGTTTTGTGTGTTATGTTTTGTGTGCTACTCCCTATGTGTAGTGACGATGCTGATGATTTCTGTTGGTGGTGTATATTTGTGGTGAATATTCAATAGTTGATTAGGTATTATACAGGCCTGTTGATGTTGCATAGTTGTGTTGTATACTTGGTCCTCTACACTTTATGATTGATATAGTGTATACAGTTTGTACGATTTGCATCCCATATGGTCTAGCGGTTAATATTCCTGGTTTTCAACCCAGCAGCTCGGGTTCAGCTCCCAATATGGGAAGAGATAAAGAAAGGTTTCCCGTGAAACTAAGCCAAAAACCATACTACGATCTCCTTTTAGTTGTCCTTGTACCAGTGAATTAACTGTACTGTTATGAAACTACACCCATTCGTATATGCAATCTTCTAATAAAGCCTTCAGTCATTCAGTCAAACTATTATTCAAACTGGCTATATTATAGCCTTATGTTACCAGATGTCTTATAGGATTAACGATTGTTGTTGAAACGGTACTAGTCTATTGACCACATTGTTTGTAAAATATTGCGACTTTTTGGTTTCATGTTTTGCATTTTGTCATGTGTTTTGGCGTTGTCCCGCTGTAATGTGTACGGGTGTTGATGTTTTGTTGATGTTGTACTGGCTTTTGTAGTTATGTTGATGTGTATGACGGTGAGCTTTTTTTAATTGTAGTGGGAAAACAAAATGTAGTGAGAGGAAAATAGACAAGTATAGTGTAAATGAATAGCTGATCCTCTATACCTGTCCGCTATACAGCCAGTGAAATACAATAATGTCATAGATAAAACACTAAATAGTAAGCTTATGCATGGGCTTAAACGTTTTACTGTAAATGTACTACCGTACATGGTGTGAGGCTCATGGATGGTACAGGCTAATTACAAACGTAGTTACCCTACAGAACACCCAGGAAATAAACAATAAGTTGTCTAATTATTACTATGGTCCCTATCATGTATTGAAAATATATAAATAGGAAGAAAAAAACAGAAATAATCTACATCCCTCAGACAATGTTATTGTTGTCAAGTGACAGTAAAGAGTAAACTAATTGTGAGATTGTGGATCTGCTGTTTTCGTATAATTTCTGTAAGAGCGTGTGTAACACATTTTTTCTTTAAATACAGAACTACATAGTTTTTCAAAGCTTTCAAATCGTGTTGAAGGATGAAATGTGTGTGTGTTATAATATTACATTATAGAATTTTAAGAATAGCATGCAAGAATGAGGTTTTGGTGAACAATTTGTCACTGACATGGATATACTGTATATCATCTATTTTGACTAGTTTGAACCCCTGGATTTACAGGCCTGTCCCCTGACACGTAAATGCTTTGAGAGTCCACTAGTGATTATACGTACAAGCCTAACATTACACATCACACTCCTATCAGTCACTCTTTGTGACTTGAATCATTTGGCTTCATTTGAGGGTTAAATAGACTCTGATTTTATGTAGTGTAGGAGCACAAAACTCAACTAATGAGTATTGATAGTTATAACCACTGTAACTATGTTAAGTTTGACTACGAAATTCATGTCAGACACCATGACATAGTTAGTTAAGGCTTGCTAATGTAAAAACAAATAATAACTAAATATTTACTGGTCTGTTAATATTATTTGCACTATAACCTTTTAAAACTCTGTGTATACTAATTGCTACCAAACGTTTTTTATTTAAATGGTATTTATTTATCTCAAGACCCAATCGATAAATTATATGTTTGTCCCCAAAACGATCAAAATAGCCTCAGTACAAGCCATAATTGTACTGTAGATCTGTCCGCGTCTATCCCACTGCGACATCTTACTCTCTCTCTCTACGTCGTCTCGTTCTGTGAGCAGGTAGATCGGCTGTTTTTCATTACTTATTTATTCTTTTATTTTCATGTATGGAATTTCTCACATTTGGATAGGTAATAGGTTTCTATAACTATATCCATGTGTGCATACTGGAAAAATATATATATTGTCCACTAAAAGTGCATGCCCTGTTTCTACACACCCTGTGTTGTGGTCACTGTAGGCTATCATTGTTTTACACCACCCCCCTGATGTGTGACCATTCTTCTACTGCCATGGACCCATATAGTTAGCCTAACCCATGCTGGGGAATAGGACCATAGTTAGGTAATGTGATCCATCGTCTCTCCTTGTTGACAACATCAAACATGTTGCAGCATGTCCATCCAGCCATACCCACTGTCCCCCCACTAAGTCTTAATACAAAATGAGACTAAAGTCATACATAAGAGCCACAATCTCCCCCCAACACGGTGACCCTCCATTCACCAATGTGTACACAAACTTTTATGACAGAGATGTCACAATGCTATTAATCCAAAATCATCATCTCCCCATCCTACCCTATAAAAATGCAATCCATTATTATTATTATTATTATCATCCTACAAGGAATAGAACCGTAGGCTGATCTGTAAACCGCCCTCACCCTACAGCTCACCATCCACCCAACCTCACCCCACTACGGGTTCCTGAGCCTATCTTTGTTTTAAATAAGATTCACTGCCCTTTTACCTGTGGTCACGGCCCCCACTGATAGAAAGATCTATTCAATCCACTGTCTCCTGTTGTTCTAGCTGCATTGGAACTAGTGTACAGTATCCCGTCAGGAAAAAAGCCATTGGTTTCCCCATCCCACAAAGCTGCCCTCATCCATTCAGTAATTACAGTCACGGTAAAGTCACCCTTTAGAAAAACAATAAAACACCCACTGTCTTTAAGAATGAACACCAAACAATACACCCCAACATGGGCCCTTTATTCACTTTTGAAACACACACACACACACACACACACACACACACACACACACACACACCCACACACACACACACACACACACACACACACACACACACACACACACACACACACACACACACACACACACACACACACACGCCCGCACGCACACACGCACGCACATGCACACACATGCACGCGCCCCTACTGTGACGTCACCAACTGCCCTGGGCCCCCACACCGCCCTCTATTCTACTCATATGGCTCCGAGGCCAGCCCTAATCCCATGAGCGTTCTACCTATGATGGGCATCCTGTTGGAGGTGGCAGGCAGGATGTCGTTGAGAATGAGTTGTAAAACTGTGACGGCCAGCAACACAGTGACCTTGAAGCCCAGCTTCTCTCCTTTGCCGTCCGAGATCAGGAAAGACGCCATGTCCAGACCCAGGAAGCACAAGACGGGCAACAGGAAGTTGACAATGTAGAGGACGGCCTTCCTCTTCATGGTGATCTAGGAGGAGATCAGTCAGAAGGTCAGACTAGCAGTTCAGATTGGGTCCTCAGAGTAACTACAGGGGGGCCGCCAAATGTTTGTGTGATATGATATTTGTCTTTAAATTTTTGAAGCGGTGGAAACCGCTTCCAATGAATGGCTTTGTGTGTATCACGCCCATATATGGTCATTTCAGTCCAGAATGAACAGGCTTTTTCAAAAACAGAATGTCCGTTACCTTATGTCCATATATGGTCACTCCAGGCCAGAATGAACAGGTTTTTCCTGTCCCGTACGTGTAAAATATCAGTCCAGAATGAATAGGCTTTTTCAAAAAGCAAAATGTGTGTCCCATGTCCATATATGGTCATTTCAGTTCAGAATTAATAGGCTTTATATGTCCTGTACATCTAGAATATGTGTGCGGTGTCCCTCCCGGTCAGATGAATGGATACTTTGAGGATTGGTCAAGCTTCACATGATAATTTGGCCTTCAGGGTTTATCTGTCTTATTTAACCCTCTAAGGCCCACTGTTGTAATATTACAACGTTTGCATTTTATCCAAAAAAAGGTTTAAATAATTTTATTTTAGCTCCCCCTAACACCTAAACATCACCATTGGATTCTATTGTTTAGTATTACAATGCCATTGGCCACAATATTTGCATATAAATACCCCCCACAGGGGCTGACATTCACACCCGCCACACCCGCTGACATTCCAGAGTTTTGACAAACAACATCTCACTTTTTCATGGAAGCTATTCCTCACAAAAACATAAGTAAAATGCCTGTACTATTTTTTTTGGTGATCATTAGAATGTCTAGAACATGTACATATGTTATTATTGTGAAAAATATCCCCCATATGTAAATTAGAGCATGATTTATGATTTATGATTTATGGCTATAAAACCTTACAAAAACATTTTTTTGAAAAAAACATTACATTTTCCTCTTATTAGGACTCCTACAACACCATCTGATTTTTTTCAAATTTTTATTTCAAGTATTTCTATATTTGGGCCTTAGAGGGTTAAACACTTTATATTTATTTATGTATTTATTTAATTACAAATTCTTATTTTAATGTATGTGTTTTAATCTATTTTATTTTTTAAACCTATTATACCAACTGTCATACCAGCTCTCCAAATACATTCAGAATAGAAGTTTTATCTGTCCACCGCTTCAATTCGAACCGAGGTTTGATTTTTACATTAACCACTTAAACCCTAGCATCCCTTTTCAGAGAACTTTAGTCAAAGATCTACAAGCAGCTTGTGTTTTCAGCAGAGGTAGAGGGGAAAAAAGAGAAGACCAAGTACATAGTATAAGGTCAGGTGTTGACAGTTTAAGTGGTTTTAAGGGGAACACTGTCGAAGGGGAAATTATAGACTTTCATCCTACAGCTGCTGATGACCACCTCTTAAACATTAACATGAATCCAATAGATAGTGCTGTCGAACAAGTCTATGGAATCTATGAAAAAGTGTAATCTGCAACACACTTTCATACAATATGTAGTAGGGTTCATCTGTCTCTCAGGGGTCCTTGGGGCTGATGAAAACCTTGAATACCTCTTCCCAAGCAGCCTGTGTGGACAACACCTACGGTGTAGACGATGCGCTGGGGTCGGAACTCAGAGGCGTTGTGTTCGACGTACGAGAAGTTGTCGAACATCCAGTTGTACTCGTCCCTGAGCATCATGGTGGTGTAGAACCTGGTGGTGTTCTTGTCGAAGGCCGCTTTCAGCTGCAGTTCGTCCGCTGGTGACAGGAACGGGAAAGAAAGATCATTCAGACGTCACCGGCCAGTCAAACGAAACATATATGGAGATATGGGCATATTGTTTGGAAAGGTGGTTCTACAAAAACATGTTGATGCCTCTATGCCCATATATGGAGAAGGCTGACGGCATCAGTAGGACTAAGTCCATCCGTGTCACTAGCTTTTTACATGGACACCTTTTTTTGAGCGGTGCTAACCGCTCCTATAGACCGTTTTTTTACCAAAACTATGATGTCACAAATGATGATGACATGAGTTCGCTAGACCAATGAAACACTTCGATTCTGTTGATCTGTCCATGATGTCATAGTCACAGAGGCACCCGATTGGTTCACCCTGCTTTAGAATGCGTTTAGGCCGCGTAAAATACGTCATAAAAAATTATTGAGCGGTGCTAACCTTGAATTTCAAAATTGTATTAGATGAATATCACTTATAAGCGATAAAATAACCACACTTTTAGACAGACTGTGGAAAATCTTACAGGTTATAAACGATAGGCAACTAATACAAGTTTAAAATACAAATAAACAGCTTTTGAAAAAAATAACTAATGAAGATAACATGAATTAACTAGACCAATGAAACACTTCAATTCTGTTGATTTGTCCATGATGTCATAGTCACAGAGGCACCCAATTGGTTCACACTTTAGGCCATTGACTTTGAATTTCAAAATTGTATTAGATGAATATCAGCGAAAAAATAACCACACTTTTAGACAGACTGTGGAAAATCTTACAGGTTATAAATGATAGCCAACTAATACAAGTTTAAAATACAAATAAACAGCTTTTGGAAAAAAAAATGATGCTGTCACTAATGATGATAACATGAGTTAACTAAACCAATGAAACACTTCGATTCTGTTCATTTGTCCATGATTTCATAGGCACAGAGGCACCTGATTGGTTCACTCTGATTTAGAACGCGTTTAGGCCGCAGAAAATATGCTATAAAAAAGTGATGTCATAGACACGGAGGCACCTGATTGGTTCACCCTTTAGGCCATTGAATTTGTTGACGAACAGATCTTGACAAACTAAAATATTCATCTTCTGGCCTCTGTCGTTCTGCACCATCTTGAAGAAGGATCTTTTTTCTAGAACATCCTGACTCAAGGTCTGTGGTTCTGGAATCTCCTTGACAAGGGTCTGTGGTTCTTTTGTATTCTTGCCCAGGGTCTGTGTTTCCGGAGCCTGCTCTTCGAGCACTTACAGAAGGTCTTCTTGAAAGATTCAGTCAAGTCAGTGGTCTTGAACATAGCTGCCAGCTGTTCTACTTGGCCCTCGCCCTCTGAGTAGTCTTTGGCGGTTCAGTTTTGGCCCTATTCGGCCTTGTTTTCCCAATTTCCAATAGGATCTTTTTGCAAAAATTGATTTGTTTGCTGTTTTGGCTTCTATAGGGACCAACCTATCAGTAAAATGATGGGGGTCAAATTTTCAGACTCCTAAATATGCATAGATGCTGCCGTTTCTCGGAAAGGAATGTTTTTCGTGCAAAACAAATGCTTGCATTGGATTCAGAATCCCAAATAACACCTAGTTTGACCCCTCACATGCTACTTAAAGCATATATTTTTTGTATTTATTTGACTCTATAGTAAAGTCTATGAGAGCAACTTTGATTGGCTCCCACAAGTTTCCCAAGACAAATCTGCGATGCCCCTATAGCCAAAAATGTTCCATATGGCATGTTCTAACTGTGTGCCAAATTTCATGCTTCTTTCATAAAGTGCACGATGTTTGCCTGAAACGCTCTGACTATTTGGAGAGGCTTATTTTATCGGAGGGGTTTTTTCTATCATTGTTTCACAATGCATTAAACCTCTGGGAGATCAATGGACTGCTGAGCAGTGGTGAAAGTGAGCCGGAACGGCCGGAACCCCCGTTCCGTTAAAACATTTGGGGCCGGAACAGAGTTCCGTTAAGAAAAGGAGAAGCCAGCTGTCAAAATCCCATGATATATAACCTGCCACAAACGCACGTCCAGGAAGTAACATACAGTAGGCTACACAAGTGTTACTAGTTAGACTATATTTTCTGATAAAGTGCTTCTAAATTATTCCCGTGGGTTTGTGTAGGTCAGTGTAATCGATTTCTTTTTGTTTCAGTGTTTGACACGGAGCGGGTAGAGGTGGGACGTTCGTGAACGAATCGAGTCGTTTGAACGGCTCTTTGAAATGAACGATATAGGATTCGGTTCACAGTAGGGAGCCGTTCCTTCGAATGAGCCAGTCTTTTGAACGGCTCTTTGAAAGGAACGGATCCTAGAGATCCGGCTCACTTCAAAGAGCCATAAATCCCATCTCTAGGAGAGACTCGTGTCTGTGGCACTGTGCCTGCCATGGTGCCTGCATGCGATGCAGCCTTAAGCTGCAGAATAGACCAAAATGATTCTATTCTGCATCTTTGGAAATACCCCAGTAAAGTAGGCTAGGCTATACTTAAAACCTGTACTTAA
Source organism: Nannobrachium achirus (assembly GCF_963921795.1). Lineage (NCBI taxonomy): Eukaryota > Metazoa > Chordata > Actinopteri > Myctophiformes > Myctophidae > Nannobrachium > Nannobrachium achirus. Next base: position 15,050,148 of record NC_137819.1, on the reverse strand, counting down.
ATACAGTACTTTAGTAAATGTAGACTACTTAGTTACTTTAGATAACTGGTTATAATAATATTAATAATAATATATTATATTATCTGGAATGTATAGAGCTTTCAAACATGCTTTACATGTGTGTGGGGGCCTGGGGAGACAACAAATAAGAGCGCAGGATATTGTGACAGGATAGAATAATGTTGCTCTATCAGCATTTCTTTCTTTGTTGATGCTGCTATACTGTATGTGTTTATGTGGATATACTAAACAAAATGTTGTTGTACAGTGACCATAAACATCTTATCTTAGGTGATTCTGCTAGCCCTACTGCTTACCCTTCTGTATGGAACAATGAACAATATGAAGAGTCTTATTATAGATAGGCATATTTCCTTTAGGATTTCAATCATGTTACAGTTAGTGTAATGCCGTTGCCTTTCAGGTGTAGGACCTGTAGTGTTTTTATTGTGTGTATAACTATGCCAAAATGCAGTTTTCTATGCATTTCAGGGGTTTTGGGGGGTTAGAGCCTCCCAATTTTTTCCGGCCGCGCAGCTTCGCCGCGCGGCCAATTTTGGGACAGTTCCGGCAAGAATTTCCAACCACTTTCACCACTGCTGCTGAGGTGGAGGCTCTCAGTACCACATGGCTTGCAGCTACCAAGCCGTGCTACTCGTACACTGAGGTGGTCGTGGCCGGGATCGATCCCATGGCCTGGTGGTCTAAAGGTGAGTGCTCTACCGACTGAGCTGGAAACTGAGTGGAAAGATATTAGCCTATAATATTGTTAAAAAAAGCCTTTAAAGGACAACTTTTTACAACAAGGGTTCATATTTTAGATTGTAATTAAAGAATATAAAAGATGAGTGTTAAAATTATTTAATTTACTTCTTTCTATTGTTTTAGAGATTCTTATTTCAGTGTTTGGGGGCATGCGTACAAGTGGCTAAATATGTCATTTTACACAGAATAAGCCCATTCCCAAGATACAACGCAACTTTCATGGTTGGATGTGACTTATGGTCGCTAGAAGTGTTACTGTATATAGCAATAAAGAAACTGCTGGCTTATTGTGTCTAAAAAGACATATTTAGCCACTTGTACGCATGCCCCCATGTGTGTACGCATGCCCCACATTTTAGCACGGTAAACGCGATAAAACAATAGAACGAAGCACATGAAAACATTTTAACACTCACTTTTTATTTTCTCTAAATTACAATCTAAAATATGAACCCTTGTTGTAAAAAAACAAAGTTGTCCTTTAAGCAGTGAGCACAATAAATGTGCCGCTGATCGGTCCAGTGATTTGAGAGATGAACTGGACAAACAGACAGACAGACATACATTACAGACTCACAGACTGCAAACCTCCTGCAAAGCCACGCCATATACGCTGTTCTAAATGACCTTTAATTAGATAGTTTTTTTTTTCATGATAATATCTCTATGCAGGGTTTTAAACCAGAGTGTATGATGAGGCCATTTGATCAAACGACACCCTAAGTGGTTTTATTATGGTGTTCCGCTGGACAACACACCGTAATACGTAACCATCAGCAGGGACGTGCTGGCCATTGAGAAAAGCGGGACAACTCCCGAACGGCCGGTTCATTCCCGGTCCAGGCCGGCCATTAGGAAAAAAATACAAATAAAATGTCGGCCTTCATTCCATTTTGGGGGCTGGGCGGCCAACAAAGTAAATCGTCACTGTGGGGCAGAAACATCGTATCTCCAAGTTTCAAATGTGTAAATCTTTTCGCAAAGCAAAGCCCTGCTTCATCATACAAGGCCGTCGCACAAAAGTAGTGAAAACAGCAGATCTACAAGCACACAACGCCTCACGGTGCGAGGCGTTGTGTGCTTGTAGATCGGCTGTTTTCACTAATTTTGATTTTGCCCACTCCACGCTCCTTCCACTGATTAATGTCCCGTTTTCCAGCGATACAGCTTGGTCCGATCTTTGAAGAGGATCTCCTCATCTTCCTCACCAGACTTGGTCTCCACTCTTTGCAGTGACATAACAGGTTCAAAAGAGATGTCTACATTACTGGATGTTTCCTCTTTGTCACTGCCATCTTCCTCTCCGCCATGCTTTGGTGGCGGAGAGGAATCAGAGAAGAGAACTCAGACTGTGGATAATTTCACAGGTTATAAATGACAGGCAGCTAATACAAGTTTAAAATACAAATGAACAGACTTTGAAAAACTAAAATATTCATCTTCTGGACTCTTCTCGCCTCTCTGGAGATCGACTCTCTGTAGCTCTACTTATTTTGGAAAAGATAAGTATCCACACGCTTCCCCTCTGCTCCAAGGCTCCACCATGGTCACCTTGCCCTTTGGTTTCCTCTCCCAGTAACTACCACAGATATAAAGAGCTGGATGCCTCGTTCGCCTCCACAGTTAATTAGAGCGATGTGCAAAAGTTCTAGTCCGGACTTCCTGGAAAAACGAAGGGAACGCTGTCAGTCAAAGTACTATATACCATCTATTGTGATGTAGATATGACATCATGTATATGATTGAATAGAATTGGTTTATATTGATGATGTATATTATGAATGTTCAAGATTCAAGATTCAAGATGTTTATTGTCACAAGGGGATGTACAAGTACATGCACTGTGAAAAACTTGCGTTGGGGGGTGCGCCACAATAAACATAATTAAAAACGGTAAATAAATAACAATAATAAATGTATCTAAAGTTAAAAACAGTTAAAAATAGTTTAAAAGAACCTACAGTATAAGAACATACAAGACCTTAGCACCACAGAAAAGTTCATTTCATAGACTTGTTTAGCAGTCTTACAGCCTGGGGTAGGAAACTGTTCTTCAGTCTACTAGTGCTCGCTTTAATGCGTTGATACCTCTTCCCTGAAGGCAACATCACAAAAAGTCCTTTGTGGGGGTGTGTGGGGGTGTGTGGGGTTAACCTATGTCAACAAATATTATTTAATATCTTCAATTTAAAAGCATTCATGATTGCCAGACCCATGAAATGGGTAGGCCTACATAAGCAAATGTCGGTCCGGGTTTTCTATATAAAGGGTATATATGATGATGACATGATGATGACATGCCTACAAAAGGCATGATGTCATAAATGATGATGACAGACAGGGGGTCTGGCACAACCAGGTTGACCTGGTCTAGTTATTTAAAGAAAAGGCTTGAAAATCGAAGTCCACAGTATATCATACTCCCTAAATATTTTTGCACCGCTCACTTCGCACGGGTGCCGCATACTGTATGGGCGCCGCTCTCTGATTTATAGGGGTCACCGGGATATTTTTGTCCTTCATGTTTCCTCCCATGATTCCAAAAGGATCTTTGCAACAATTGCGATTAGATTGTGTTTGTCAAACATGTGACTCGACGACCTATGAGATCTTTCAAGCAATTTGTCATGGCGGCGGTGCACCATCGGAGCCGATGATCTCTCTTTCACACACACACACACACACACACACACACACACACACACACACACACACACACACACACACACCTACACACACGCACGCACGCACGCACGCACGCACACACGCGCGCGCGCGTGCGCACATGCAAAATGGAAGGAGAGGGGCTCTGGTGTTTGTGCACCGGGACTCCTCTGGACCTGTCCCCGCTCATACAATCTGATTGGTTGGTGACAGGAAAGACTAGCCGAGGTTAATTCTGGGAAAGGGATACATCATGGTGCAGTGCAGGAGCCAATGCATTTCAAATGATGTGTCCTTGGTGTGCAAGGTCATATCACTGGCTTCTCTCGCTGGGAACAGGCAGCTGTGGGATTGTGGATATATATTTGTGGTGTGTGAGCTGAGCCCTGATGATGAAAAGGGCCTTGCTGGCGATACGGCTGACCTTTGGCCTTGTTGATAGCAGTGTTGATTTTGTCCACTAAAACTGTGATGGAAAATGTTCGTCGACCATCTTTTTTTCACTGTGTGGAACTTTATTCAAAAGACTAAATCAAAGATTTCTGTCAAAATCAACACTAGCTGATAGGCTGAATTCACCCAACCTTCAGCAAAGGGGGCGAGCCGTCTAGAACAGACAGTGGTTCCCAAACTTTTTAGCTTGAGACCCAAAAGAGAGATTAGACGTTTGCTCTGGGACTAGGGGTGGGCGATATGGTGATAAATGTCTTTGAGAGTCGATACAATGTCTCCATGATATGCCTTTTTAGGGATATCGTATATATTGTGATACAATGAGGGATCCTGTTTAATTGTTGATACAGAGATTCATTGCATAACTCATTTAAACCTGCATTTTGGTCTGAATCAGTGGTTCTCAAACTTTAAAATGTCAAGGTTAACTTAACTCTGACTCTGACAATATACAAATGAAACCAAATGGGCCCTTAAGGGTCCATTTGGTTTCATTTGTACACTGTCAGAGTTACATACTTGAAAGGGTTCATTTAGACCTCCAAAAAGGAACCCAGAGAGTCCCTGGACCCCACTCTTTGAGGACCACTGGTCTAAATTGTCTGTTACTCCTTTTTATTTTAGTTTCTGTTACCTTATAATAGTTGTACTGTTAAGTAACTTGAAAAATAACCATAAAACCAACATGAAAAAAAGAGAAAAGAATCGTGATAAGATTGTGTATTTGTGATACAGCTTGTAAAAATGTTGAGATATTGTATTTTTCCATATTGCCCACCACTACCCAGGGCCCAATTTAATGAAAATAGCCGATGGGGATGCTGCAGCCAGGTGAATATCAATTTCACTTTCACTTGTGAATATAGAGCATCGCAGTGAGGTGTCGGAAGCAAGCTGGCCATTCATATTTACCATAGGGTTTTTCATTATCAGCCACAAAGTCGTAGCAATTCAATGTACACTTACCACTAGGCTGTTGGTTGTAAAATGGTTCCATATGCTCCTGTAGAACTCCCGAGTATGTATGCAATCACTCTAGTTTTAGTAAAAACACGTTTTAATCAAGATCGCACGGAGAAGAACTGCATTTCCCATACTGCTAAACGTAAAAACGACGTCTGTGATTGGTCTAGCTTCTTCTTCTTTCACATATCTTGCGGTTACCGTGGAAGTAGCTTACTGCCCCCTGTCTGCCCAGCAGATTATTGCAGTCCAGCAGAACTCCGTGAGCGAATACTTTCTTTTACAAATATGATGCACTGTGTTAAAGATGACGATAAGAGAGTCCACAGAGATGATAATCACTACATTTCAGGCCATATGCTGGCCTGGATAACTAATTAAGGGCTATATTTCAGGAAACAAGACTGTCATTCGCAATGCATTCTGGGAGTGTAGTTTCCGCAATTTTAAAAATAATGATGTACACAGTCTTGTACCCTGCCCTTTTTAAAAAAAAAAAAAGGATTTGCAAAACAATCCTATGGGAGATTGGGAAAACATAGCCGAATAGGGCCAAAACTGAAGTGACCCGCCCCCAGGAAATAAGGGAGGGGTCAGAAAATTCTGGCACAAAAATTCTACGGGAGCTGTATTTTGGACATAGCATACCACACTATTATAGTTCCTTGGCCATATTTGTCACTAATAGGTCACTGAACACTCTCTGTCTCTCTGTCTCACCATCACACGTCGCGCACCATTTTCGCGTAGACCAGTCTGTAGGCGCTTAGGACCTCTTCTGCGGAAGGCCTCATCGCAGGGTCTGTCATCTTACACTGTGTGTGGATGTGGGACATTTGGAACAGGACCAAGTCGGCTCCAGGCACGTCCGACATTAAGTACTCTGTAACCTGCGGGATCTTCCAGATGTCTGTCTTCTGGTCGTATGGTGGCATGAGCTCGTCGTTGGCCACCGCTGTTCTGGAGAGACAAAGTCGCCGGACAGCTCAATGTCGGCACATTTCACCAGGAGGCCTCTCGACCGGTCCACTTCCGGCAGCCAGTCCAGATCATTGACCACAACATCAAAGTCGTTTGTAACCAGGAATTGGGTGAGGGTGGATCCAATGTTAAATGTATCGCACATGACCCGGTGGTTATCGTGTAGCCAGCTGATGACATTCACGTAGCTCGTGGCCATCCGCAGGCGTAACTCCCAGGTGTTGTGGTGTCTCTGCCCTGCCAGCACACTGTCCAGATGATATAACTGGCCGTGTGGATGGAATTCCGTGACCACGGTTAGCTCCTCTGGGCACAATCCAATGAGCTGCGTTACCTGTGGAGCTTGAAGGGCCTCGAGCATGCTGATTCCATGGAGGACTTTCTGCTGGTGCTCCGTAGCGTAAGATCTCGACAAAACAACCGTCTGATTCCCCAACTCCGACAAAAACACCTCCTTCATTTGCCCCTTCTAAGTTCAATGGGTGCACCTCTGTCCTTATGCGTTGACAATCGAGCCAAGCAGAGCAATAATCCATGGCGCCGAGTTTGAACTGCCCGGTCGGACACCTGCTGGTGTTGGCGTAATCTCCAGGCAGGGGTGACGCCGTCTCCGGGGCCGGGCAGACGCAAATAACACCAAAAACGCTAAGCGCCATTAGGCACACAAACACGATGGTGGAGGTCTAGCTCTGGTCCATCGCTTTCACCTCCCGCATTGCTCCCGGTGAAGCTCTGACAGACCCGTCGGGAAACGCATGGACTCGAGATTGTCGGCCCCGCCGAGCGCTCAATACTAGTGAAAATAAACAAAACCGTTTCACTACTCACCAAACTAAAGGTAGTTTTGCGTTGTTGAAAGTCTATTCTCCGTGGTGGTAAACCTCTCAGCACCCCACCTACTCTGTAAAATACATTATTTTTGTCATGAAATAAAACGCACACACCTCAGGCCACCTAGCGGCCACCGCAGATACAATGGTTCACAACCCGGAAATAAGCGGCGGTCGAGTTGGATGCACTTTATTTCATGCCAAAAATAATGTATTTTACAGAGTAGGTGGGGTGCTGAGGGGTTCACCACCGCGGAGAATAGACTTTCAACAGCGCAAAACGACCTTTGGTTTGGTGAGTAGTGAAACGGTTTTGTTTATTTTCACTAGTATTGAGCGCTCGGCGGGGCCGACAATCTCGAGTCCATGCGTTTCCCGACGGGTCTGTCAGAGCTTCGCCGGGAGCAATGCGGGAGGTGAAAGCGATGGACCAGAGCTAGTGGAGGTCGCTTGAACTGGAACCAGTTTCAGTTTCTTCATTATCTTATTAGATTCTAATAAGATCATCATCCTAATAATTAGAATGACATAGGTTTGGACTGTCTCTCTATCGAAATCTCTTGCAAAGACATTTTATGATAGGAGCCAGTTATTATGTACAAGGAGATCACGTAATGATTACGTGATTGATGAAGTCAAAGTTACGTCACTCTTAACAGTACATACATGGAGAGTCCCTTTTATGTCCATATCCTATGTGGAGCTCTCTGTATCAGTTAACAAGTATCAGTCAGGGACGTGCTGGCCATTGGGAAAAGCGGGTAGTGATTAACTCATATGCTGCTATTTTAAACATAGGCTGAACTGTTTTCCTGCCAAATTGTCCTTACCTTTTAATGTGGGCACGTGCACGCATAGTGCATGATCTGTGCGCGACTCATGTAGTAGACCCGTAGACAAGATGACAGCTTTAGAATAAAAAAAAATCCATTGGAATAGACAAATCCGTTGCCAGGCAACGGATGGTAACACGTGGGCACGTTCGCGCACATAGCAGACGATATGTGCGTGGATCATATGCCAGGCGGGTAGAGGAATCAAAAAGCTACCAAATAAAAAAATAAACACGAAAAAAAAAAAACATTCTGCCTATTGACGATCAGAGAGAAGAAACCCACTTAAAAAATAAATAATAATAATAATAAAATAAATCTACTTTTCTCCCCCTTTTCTAATCTCAGTCCTTCTGTAATTACTTATAGCAAACTGGTCTCAAACATGATTTGTCTGAGATGTATCAGAAGTAGAAATCCAAACTACCCAGCAAACATTTTGAGGTATATTAGACATCTAATATACGTCTAAACTTATACTAGACTGTGATTTTTCTAGTTCTTAGCTAAAGAAATCGGTATCGGAAAAATCGGTTTTGGCAGGTCAGACCTTCATAAAACCGTTGGATCGGTATCGGCCAAGAATTTTGCAATCGGTCCATCTCTAATAGATATGCAAGTTTTTTAGACGTCTAAACTTAGACTAGACGTCTAATATATGTCTAATAGACGTCTAAGTTTATACATGGGTCTAAATTTAGACTTCTAATAGACGGCGGCTGTTAAGTCTAAATATAGACGTCTATTAGACGTCTAAATTTAGACCCATGTATAAACTTAGACGTCTATTAGACGTATATTAGACGTCTAGTCTAAGTTTAGACGTCTAAAAAACTTGCATATCTATACCTCTGGTAGACCATTTTTTATACGTATAAACTTAGACTTCAAGTTCAAATTGTTTAGTGGGTATATAAAAGTAATTTAACAAAAGAGGAATGTTTAGCCTTTACGTCATTACAATCTAATACTGAAATTGTGATCAAGCCTGCTGATAAAGGGGGTTCCATTGTTGTGATGAGCTCTGAACAATATGACCGTGGTATTAAGAGTCAACTCTGTAATCACCTTTTCAGATTCTTTCAAGTGAGGGATTTTATTCGCAGACGTACAACATTATTACTAACTAATGTAGATACCTCTCCAATTGAGAGAATATTAATGATGGATTTCACAAGGGGTTTCATTAGCACTCTTTATGGCATGTTAAGGTCTAATACAACGGTTAATACCCAAGATACTAAGAGAAAATGGGAAAGAGACCTTGGGGTTGATATTGATGATGATGTTTGGTCTGAAATATTTGAAAATGCCAAAAAACTTTCTGTGTGTAATAGGGCCTGGTCGATTCAGTTAAGAACCATACACAGATTACAGATTTCACCTAGCCTTCGCCATAAAATGAATTCTAATTTATCCCCCCTTTGCCTTAAGTGTAAGACTGAAGAAGGAGACTATATTCATTGCATATGGTCATGTCATAAGATTGAACGTTATTGGTATGATGTTGTACAAGAACTGAATGAGATCTTTAACATAGAGCTTGAACTTGACCCTTTGTGTCTGATTCTGGGACTTCCTGATAATAAGATTGTCAACAAGTTCCACAAACGTCTGTTCAATCGTTTAACATATGCTGCAAAGAAAAATATTTTATTGTCTTGGATCAATGAAAAACCGCCAAAAAAGAGGCTGGGATAAAATAATCATGCAGTGCATGCCTTTGGAATATCTGACTTGCCTGCTGCGCTCTACAACCGATACCTTCTATAAAATTTGGGACCCATATTTAAGTTTTATTGGTCCTCAGTTAGCTGAGACCTTGACAATAGGGTTCCTTAACAGAAGTGATACTGCTAACCTTGATGGATAAGATAGGAACATCACTTTTTGTCTCTTTAACACCGTGGTTTTGTTTTTCATTTTGTGTACATAATGTATGTATGTATATGAGTCAACTCTGTAATGATACATTTTACTCACCTCTAAGCTCTGATCCCACTGTGAAATTAAAATCTGAAATTGATACATTTATTGACTCCTCCCTACAGAAAGGTTGGATAACTGAACAAGAAAAAGATTTTCTAACTACTAAACATCCTATTTGCCCGGCTTTTTATGGGTTGCCAAAAATCCATAAAACAATTGTAGACCCTCCACTTAGACCTATTGTGTCTGGGAATGGTAGCCTGATAGAGCCCATGTCCCAATACATTGATTTCTTTATTAAAAAATTGGTACCAGATTTGCCAGCCTATTTGGGAGATACCACTGATATTTTAAATGCTGTTGACCATCTCAAAGTGAGTACAGACTGCATCCTAGCAACTCTAGATGTTCAGAGCCTATACACCAACATACCCCATACTGGAGGTCTAGAGGCCTTAACACATTTCCTAGAGAAACGACCTGAAGGTATTTCTCCTCCAAATCCCAGATTTACCACACCTCATTGCATGGCTAAGAGCCCTGCCTTTGTACTGTCTGCGACGGAACTCACGCAATGGAACATAATATATATTATATTTAAATATTTAAGATATTACTAACTCTGCTATGGTTGGCATAGAGCCAGAACGATAAAGAAAAAAGAAAAACAAATCGCACCCGTGCGAAGTGAGCGGTGCAAACTAATTCCTACGCGAATCAGTGTAGATAGGCAATTAGGCATGCATGGCAATATTGTTTTTGTTGTGTATGATGTCAGTCTAGAGGTCTGCTCAGACTATATAAGTCTTTATCGTAATTTCTCATCAGTTAGTCGACCAAGCTCCGGATTGTAACTTGTAAGAGTGTCGTAGTGTAATGATAAGTGACCTTATTTACCTCCAGAGAGGCCTCCAGAGAGGCGAGAAGAGGCCAGAAGATGAATATTTTAGTTTTTCAAAGTCTGTTCATTTGTATTTTAAACTTGTATTAGCTGCCTATCATTTATAACCTGTAAGATTTTCCACAGTCTGTCTAAAAGTGTGGTTTTATCGCTTATAAGTGATATTCATCTAATCAATTTTGAAATTCAAGGTTAGCACCGCTCAATAATTATTTATGACGTATTTTACGCGGCCTAAACGCGTTATGACGTATTTTACGCGGCCTAAACGCGTTATGACGTATTTTACGCGGCCTAAACGCGTTCTAAATCAGGGTTAACCAATCGAGTGCCTCTGTGACTATGACATCATGGACAGATCAACAGAATCGAAGTGTTTCATTGGTCTAGCGAACTCATGTCATCATCATTTGTGACATCATAGTTTTGGTAAAAAAGCGGTCTATAGGAGCGGTTAGCACCGCTCAAAAACCCTAAGGCCTCCGACTAACATGAATGCTCACCCATACATGCATCGTTTTCTGAGGCCATTTATAGCCTAAGGAATGTTCTTTGTGAAAAACAAATGCTTGCAATGGATTCAGCATCATGACAAACCCCTGTTAGACCCGCATGAGGAGTATCCATCGCGCCTCTAGCCTAGTTCAGGCCGGTCCGGTGCCCTAGTTAGACCCCTCAGATCCTAATTAAATACCCAGAAAAAAGAAAATCTGGGTATTTTCCTCCTGTATAGAAAGTCAATGGGAGCCCAACTTGATTTGGCCGCTGTGGCGACACCGAAGGTCGCCGACTCGGGCGCCCTAGCTAAATCATTAGAGCATGCCCTGAGCTACACTTCATGCCACGCTATGAGCTTGTAGATCTGCTATTTAAATATTATTCCTTGAATATATCTATCAGTAGACAACCCACAGAGCCTAGACCTTCCACGCGCCAGATTGGTTTACCTCCCAGTCCCGGCAGAGTGGTTCCGGGGTTATGTGGTAAAATTATACGGCAGAACTCATGTGAAGCTCAACCAATACCCAAGCTAACACCACTCCACCACTTTTCCACACCTCAATTACACCTCATTGGCTAAGGTCCCTGCCTTCATACTGTCTGCGGCGAAACTCAAATAGGCCTACAATCATGCCACCTCATTATAGTGGCTCTGCCTTTCTACTGTCTGCGGCAGAAATATGCGGCGGAAATATGCGGCGGAACTCACTCTATAAATAATGAGGATAACATAGTAGACACCTTTTTTTATATATATATTTTTATTGTTTTTGAGCGGTGCAAACCGCTCCTATATGTGGCTTTACGTGTGTCCGTAGCCTTTTTCCTCAGCGTTCTGCCATAGTAAAATGTGTGTGTGTAGCATAGCCTGTACATCCCATGTTTTATCGTGTTTGATTACTAATTTGTAGCGCTCCTATTCTGCCTGTTTCTTTGGTTAGCAAGTAGCAAGCAACAGGCTAGCCACATAACAACACTACGTCATCTGCTTTGCTACTGTTGTGATTGGTCAGGCGGTGAACCAATCGCAGAAAAGACTACCTCTTTGGCAACACCCATCCCAGAAACTGCGGTGGATGGAAGCAATTTCAGACTGAATAATGGAGTTAAACGAAATGTCAATTCAGGCTGAGTGTCAGGCTATCGCTGTCTCTGATTCTGGGTAAAAAAATGATATAGACATTGCAGTCTGCAGGTGTGTCTCAAACTTTAAATATGAAGAATTGTAATTGTAGGCTTGTTTAAAACTTCTGTGTACTTTTGTGTTACCATATGAATCTGCTTGAGAGTGATGGGCTGCAGGTGTGCTTGGCTGATTGAATGTTGCAGGATGAAGCAGTGAGCTGATTAGTTCCAGGAACTCTAAAAGGCTGCTTTTCCTCCTTATCCTTCAACCAGACTGACTGCTCTTGTAGAATGTTTGCTAATAGATGTTCAGCCTGGGGTTTTTCATTGTGTTTTGTCGTTTGGTTTCTTTGGCTTTGATTAGCTAATTTTAGGTAATTTGTGTTCCCTCTTGCGTATTGTTTTTGGAGCGGTGAAAGCGCTCCCAATAGACAGGTATGTCCGTGGGTATGTCCGTGGGTGGGTGGGTGGCTGGGTGGCTGGCTGGCTGGCCGTGTCCGTAGCCTGGCAATACCTTGAGTGGCCACACACAACACACTAGTTAAAGGAGGGGCGCTGTTTTGTGCAGGCCAGGCACACTCACCACTCACTCACAGGCACAGTTTACAGTTTACAGTTTAGGCATTTAGCAACACACACAGAATCAGAATCAGAATCAGGTTTTATTGTCACTTCCACAATACACACTACAGCATACAGGGGAGCGAAATACCGTTCTCCTCAACTCATGTTGCTTAAAACAATAGACACATTAAAAAGAGGCACAGCCTTTAAAAGCATTAAAAGGTAAAAAAGAGCAGACAACATTGTAGGTAAAAAAGTGCTGATGCATTCAAGTGCAAATAGATAAAGTGCTATTGTCCCCTGTTCACAGTATTGTTTTTTGGTGGCAATATGTGAAGAGCATTCAGTGTTCTGATGGTTTTAGGAAAGAAACTGTTGGCAGACCTGCTGGTTTTTCCCCCTAGACTTTTGAACCTCCTGCCAGATGGCAGGAGTGCAAATAGATGGTGGGAAGGGTGGGAGGGATCAGACATTATGGTAGTGGCCTTCCTGACACACCGGTCGGTGTATATGTCCGATATCCGGGGGAGTGAGACACCAATGATTTTTTCCGCTGCTCTCACAATCCTCTGTAGGGTCTTGTGGTCAGCGTCTGTGCAGCTCCCATACCAGGCAGTGATACCGTATGTGAGAATGCTCTCGATGGTTCCTCTGTAGAACGATGTCATTGTAGAGGGGGGGGAGTTCACTTTTTTAAGTCTTCGCAGGAAGTACAGGCGTTTCTGAGCTTTCTTGGTGACAGCTGAGGTGTTGGTGGACCACTTTAGGTCATCAGCAATATGCATCCCCAGGAATTTGATGCTTTCTACCTTTTCCACAGCAGTGCCGTTGATGGTGAGTGGGATGTGGACACTGGGGCCTCGGATGACCATCTCCTTGGTTTTATCCACATTTAAGGACAAGTTGTTGTTTTTGCACCAGATGACGAGTTTCTCCACCTCCTCTCTGTACTGGGTCTCCTCATTATTCGTGACTAGACCCACCACTGTCGTGTCGTCAGCGAATTTGATGATGTGGTTTGAGCTGGACCTGGCAGAGCAGTCGTGGGTCAGGAGGGTGAACAGAAGTGGGCTGAGCACGCAGCCCTGAGGGGAGCCGGTACTCAGTGTGATGGTGTCAGAGCTCTGTCCTCCTATTTTGACTGACTGCGGCCTGCAGGTGAGGAAGTCCAGAACCCAGTTGCAGAGAGGTGTGTTGAGGCCCAGTGAGCTCAGCTTCCCTATCAGCTGCTGGGGGATGATTGGCAGCTGCTGGGGGATGATTGACACACAGGGTATAGCTGCTCAGATTCACCGCTCCACTTCGAACCGAGGTTTGATTTTTATTTTATTTTCAGCTCACCCTGAAGTCAATTGACTGATCAAAAACATGAAAAAGGGTGAACCTTCGTCATTGCTGGTGATTCTTTGCTAGCTGGAAAGAAGGGAGTCCCATTCTGTACATGTTACACCCAGCCATGGCGTAACAATTATTTACGTCATTGACACGTGTATCTGTAGGCTGTAGGCTAATGTAGGCAAATAGCCGTCCTGTAATTTACCCACCAATAATTTGTTTGTGTGCAGTTTTAAAGCTTTGTACCCATTGAAACTCCCCCCTATCAGCTGGCATTGCCAGGCCACACAACTGTCCCCATTGCCTTTAAGTGTAAATGTAGGCAGCAATGTATAGTTGTCTGTGAAATGTAGAAGTAAAAAAAGTTGTTATTACCTTATTTGTAATTACTTATCTGAGCAGGTCCTTATAAACAGTGTCAGTTATTCCCTACACATGCACGCGCGAGAAACACACACACACACACACACACACACACACACACACACACACACACACACACACACACACACACACACACACACACACACACACACAAGTCAGACAGACAGACAGACAGACAGACAGACAGACAGACAGACAGATTAATGATAATAACCAGTAAGACTCCCTAATCCCACAAATATCACAACCTCCACCTCTCACGTCATACGGGCAGCCATAGTTACACCTGGAATGTTGAATCTCCATATATGGAGATAATCTACGCATCACACAAAGTCTGACCTCACCAGCCCATACTTGGGCATGGACGACTTATATCTCCATATACGGAGATGGCCATATATGGAGATCCGATGACATCACAGAGTCCACAGCTGATGATGTGGCGTGATGTCATACAATACACAAACAAGCCCTATATAAAGGGGCAATTCTCACCAGGGAAGAGAGCATTCCTCGACTCATTGCCTGCCAATCCACAACCTCCACCTCTCACGTCATACGGGCAGCCATAGTTACACCTGGAATGTTGAATCTCCATATATGGAGATAACCTAAGCATCACACAAAGTCTGACCTCACCAGCCCCTACTTGGGCATGGACGACTTATATCTCCATATACGGAGATGGCCATATATGGAGATACGATGACATCACAGAGTCCACAGCTGATGATGTGGCGTGATGTCATACAATACACAAACAAGCCCGCAGGGCAAAGGTGTGACGTGTGACGTGTGACCGACGGACGGACGGACGGACGGCCGGTGGAGGTTTTGATACTAAACTGCGACCTGACGGTCGCAATAAAAAGGCATTTACAGTGAAGGCAGAGTATGATCATCTATAACATTGAAATATTACAAAACACTTACCGTAATGCAGGTAATATTTTGGGGGGCAAATACCCTACGCCAGACTCAACCATCATGTGAGCTAAAACACTGTTCCTGATATATGTATGAATAAAACCCACTCTCTTTGAAACCTATCATGCTTATCAAAAAATTGCCACAATGGAACCGTGTACCCTTCCTTCCTTCCGTACAGGAAGTGATGTCACGTGACATCACCTCATCAAAGATCAAACCCTGGATATTCATACTGTCACTGTGACATCACAGGTGATATCACAGGGACAGTCCATATATGGGTATCCCTTTTATGCCCATATACCGTATGAAGATCCCTGATGTCATTGATATATATCATTGGCCAGATGGCAAAGGCATGGCCCATATCTGTGTGGCTGGTTCAGGGATCTCCATGTATGGGCATAACATAATAACCCCAGGCCAAAAATGTTAATATTAAGTCCATATATGGATATATAATAATAAAGGATAAAATAAATAAAATGTCCATATACAGTATGGGCATTCCCAGATGATGCCCTGTTAGGGTACCCCCTTATGCCCATATATGGAGATCCCCAAGCATCAAACCCAGGCCCTAACTCACCAAGGCCCTGTTTGGCTTTACTAATTTATGTTTTGTGCCCATATATGGAGATTCCTATATTATCAATATTAAGGACATAGTATATTATGTTATCAATATTAAGGACATATGGGCATGTTTTGACATAACATTTTTGACTATCATGCAGGGGTCTCCATATATGAGTAACTGGTCCCATATGCATCACTGGCCAGATGGCCATGATATTGGCGCGACCTCGCATGTCACCCTGAGGTGACACTAGTAAGACACCCTGAGGTGTCTTACTAGTATGATCAAAAGACAAGGTATTTGTTGTGTAATATGCAGTTTACTATCAGAACCGTCACATCTTGACCGTATCTGTCTGTCTGTATGGGTAACGTTTTTTTGTTGATTGACTCTCACACTCTGAAATCAGGCTCTGACATCACTGTAATGTCATGGGAACCAAATGCCTTTTATTGCCGTATATGGAGATCCCAGTGATGCCAGGGGAACCTAATCCCTTTTATGCCCATATATGGAGATATGGAGATCCCTGTGATGCCAAGGAAACCAAATCCCTTTGGCCAGATGGCGTGACCTCGCCCTAAGCTTTTCGGCCTTAGGCGTCTTTACTGGTATGCATTTAGTATGCTTGTAGCCACAGCATCAAAATGCATTGTGTTTATTAGACACAAATGATCGGAAATGATCATAGACAAGTGCTTTACTAATAGCCTATGATTTGACCAAGGAATTTAAATACACAGGAAATAAACATTTATACAGAAAGAACTGTGGCACCAAAATGACAATATTTTAGAGCTCCCTCTAAATGTCTCAAATTAAGCTTTCTGATAAACATGTCTCTTTCAGGGGAGCTGAGCTTCCACCTGTATTTAAGTATACAGCCCAGCTACTTTCTAGAGCAGGGGGTGTCGAACTCGTTTTGGGGTGAGGGCCGGATTGGATGAAAGGCGACTCGAGGGCCGCGGATCGGATGGCATGCACACTCGCGCACATGTTCTCTCTGTTTTTCGTCTCAGCCACTGCTATAGCTAGCAGGATAGCAGTATATCATTTTACAAATTGTGTTAATTACCAGTAAGACTCCCTAATCGGGAGATAAGCGACCGTTGGTCGCTTATCTCCACAAATAGGCCAAAAGTTTGTTTTACCAATTATTACACTCTATGTGAACATTTACATCAACAAATCCCAAGTACTGGTTTTTAGGGGTGTAACGAAGGCTCTCAATTGCGCTCAAGACATACGGGCAGTTGACAGTTTGCCATGGTTACTCATTGAAGTTGAATCTCCATATATGGAGATAACCTACGCATCACACTAACTCTGACCTCACCAGCCCATATTTGGGCATGAGCAACTTATGTCTCCATATATGGAGATATGATGACATCACACAGTCCTCAGCCGATGATGTGGCGTGATGTCATACAATACACAAACGAGCCCTACAGTTTAAAGGGGCAATTCTTGCCAGGAAAGAAGCTTAATTATTAAGTAAAATAGCTACTTTCATTATTGGTATTACAGTTGCAGTTAGGTACGAGAGATGCTATTTGTTTAAAGGAGTAGTTCATCCCCAAAATGTCTTTTTTTTCTTTGATTACTCACGCCATGGAGACTTGAGTTCAATAATATATTTTTATTTTATTTGTCGCATTACTAAAACAACAATGTGATAATAGTACACTTTCCCCCATTGATTAGGGATGGGGACCCAAATGCATTTGGGTCCCCATCCGGAATCAATAGGCATGCATTTATTGTAATCAAATTTCTGTTTTAGGAATGAGTCTACATTGGCTCCATGGCATTTTGGGGGTGAACTACTCCTTTAAGAAGTGCCAATAAGAATAAACCATTTGATAATAGAATAATTCAATTCCTGATAGTCTCTGCTATAATTTGTAAATGGCTAAAAAAATATTATTGATGCAGGACAATAATTATTTTTATTGTATTTTATAATAAAAAGAATAAAAGTAATGAACAATAATGGCATATTCAGAAAATATCTGAATAATAAAACTTTTACATTTTATTATTATTATATTTTTTAAATAAGTTATTTTCTTAACAACATTAATTTCCATGTCTAATATGTGTAATCTTTGAGTACAGTTCGAATATTGTAGATATGTTCAGGTATTATTCATAGCCAGATCCCCCACCCCAGAGAGCTGGTCACTTAACATTCCAATCAATCAACTCAATCACTGCCAGCTGGTGGGAGAAACCTAGCCTGCAGTTTTTAAAACAATCATAACTCTTGACAGGAATGGGCTAGAGACTCATCTCTGGCCCGCGGGCCGTATGTTTGACATCCCTGCTCTAGAGGAAGAGTATAGCACAGTATATTGGAATACTTTTTTGTAGTAAAACGTCTAAGATGTGGTGTACTGGGACAAAGTCAGTAATGAGAAAGTAACTGCAGGACTGTGTGTCTCCTTGCCACTGAAGCAGTAAGGCTGTAGCCTCGGAAACCCAGGCTTCATGCAGCTGCAGTGAAATGAGTTGGAAGATGTCAACTGAAATGGGCCCTTATAAGCGCTGTCTGCCTAGGGCTAAAGAACCTCTGGGAACTCAGATTGGCCTAGGGCTGCTGATTTAAGCCAAGTGTAGATCAGCCTGTCTGCAACAACACTCCTCCTTGCCAACAGAGATCTTGACTGAGGCCAAGCATTCTGTTTTGCAAACACATTTGTCATCCTGCATGCAAATTATTACATTCAAAACAGTGAATATCTGTTTTCATGAATAGTGCAATCAGTTAATCACGGTTTGCCTCAAGCGTGAACAATCACTCACTGAAAAAGGATGCATGCACCTGTTCTATGTGTCGGGGCACATACCATACCCCATAGACTCTGATGTTCTATGTGTTGGGGGCGGGGCACATAGCATACCTCATAGACTCTGATGTTCTATGTGTTGGGGTGCATAGCATACCTCATAGACTCTGATGTTCTATGTGTTGGGGGCGGGGCACATAGCATACCTCATAGACTCTGATGTTCTATGTGTTGGGGGCGGGGCACATAGCATACCTCATAGGCTCTGATGCCTGACAGCGTGTCGCGGGTTCGAGTCCCGATCCCGGCAGCCACTGCTGCGTGTCACTTCCTGTCTCTTTCATCCCGTTTCCTGTCTTTATCTCCACTGTACAGTATACTATCAATGGAGGCAATATAAAATGAATAATTATTAATAATAATAATAAAAAGGAAAGGCCATCCGTCGACCCAGCTGGACCCCTGCTGTGACATGGTGTGTTTGAGCAGCCACTCAAACACTTGGGATGTCTTGAATCTTGCCTACTAGGCCTACAGTACCAGATAAAAGGCTGCATGCTACTGCATAGGAGTCGCAGCAGGGGTGAGATGCCATGGGCTTGTGTGGGCTCGGCCAGCCCACACTTATTTTGCTGTACGCACGCGTGCCTCATATGCACTCACTAATTAACAATAAAAACACTAATAACAATAAAAACAGTGTGACATCATGAATTTAGAGGACCCACACTTCTAAAATCCATATCACACCACTGAGTTGCAACAGATACATATTTTATGATTCTTTCTGAAAACAAGCAGTCTTCCCCAAAGACACTTTGACAGGAAAAACATTTCCAAAGGTGGATTTGAACCTGTAAACGTTCTGTGTGGAGTTTGCATGTTCTGCAATCTGCATGTGTTCTTGTGGGGTTTCTCCAGGTGCAAACCACAGCATGCATGGGACATACTTTTGCCAATGCTCTTGACCAAAAGCACTCGCCTTCGAGTTGCTGTTAGGATGAGTTAAAATAATAACTTAACCTATTTAACCTAATAGCCTATTATTAGGTTAAATACAACAGTATCTCTTTCATGTGAATTATTGGTGCTGTAATTTGTCATTGAGAATGACACTCATTTATTCACTGAATTCTGCATAGGCCTATAGCTCCTACACTGCTGCCACTTACCTTTAAAAGGAGCTTGGCCTAAGCTTAGCCCCAAAATGTAATATGCATAAATTCACTTAAAAAAAGACTATCGAAAATGCTAATTAATAGGGAGAACATAAAACCACAAATGAAAGGAACCTGCCAACATGCTAAACTTAGCAGCGTCTGTTGTTCCATTGCCATTAAAAGATGGCTCAGCCTCCTTAACTGTCAACTTCCTGACTCTATATAATATATAATATTTTTTGCAGAGGATTTCCCTCTGCATCGTGACCTGGAGATATCAAATGGAATTCAGTATTTTGCTAACTATATAACATGTGATAGTGGTGGATAGTACTGTGTTCTATCCGTCTGTCATTCAATGTTATATGAGATACTTCAATGGTTTCCTATGGAAATAAGCGTAGTCTTTTCTAGGATCTCCTTTTAGTTGACCTTGTACCTGATAGCTATGAAAATTAAACCTTTATATCACAAACATTATCTAAAAAGGAAAGGACGCAAGGCCAGCTATAAGGAGGGTTGAAAGTGTTCCTTCCATGGTTTATTCAAAGTCAGTTCTGAGGCCACGACAGCCAGTATTCCTTTTACATAGGAATAGCAAGTCCCTCCCCAAGGGAGAAACCCAAAGACAAAAGGTATTCACATCAACATAACAGGTCCTGAAACACCCCCACGTCATAAATACCTTAACTCTAACGAAGGATTTTGGACTTCATGTTAGGTTTAGGGTAGCTTGTAGTTGCTTACATAAAAATCATCAACTTGATCAACATGCAAATGATTATAAGAGAAACACACTATAAAAATCCATTTATCAACTCCCCCCTTTTTTTTTCTTTTTAAGCATTTGTATGTTGCTTACGTACATATGCAATTTGCGGAGAGGGAGTCCAACTCATCAGGTTGGTAGGTTATAAATACATTTCATGTCTTCAAATTTTTCAAAAAGGACTGTATCTTCAAAGCTTTTGAGAAAACATGACATCTCCAAGACCCCCATTCATGACAATAATCTGAAAGATAATGTTCTAATAATATTACAGTAGATTTGAATTCTTCCATGACAAAACATTATATTTTCCTTTTACTAGTACTACAACAGCACCGAAGATGCTACAACAGCATACCTTTGATCCTTCGGTCAGCATAGATCTTTTCAGAGTTTTAGATCCGGTACACACATACCCTTTTAGATTGGTAAATCAGTTTTACCAGTTCTTGACCAGTTTATTTCTGGCAGTTGAAGCTTGACAGGAGGGTTGATGTACTGTATATTCTCCCCGGGGAGATGAGATGCCAACTGTTGTCTACTTTGTACCAGAATGAGCCAAAATATATAATATTTTAAGAGTTTTGTCGTGTCTAAAATCAAATCTCTTGGAACTTAATAGTGGTTACATTTACGCTGGGAAAAATACTGGAGGTATCAATTAAGTCAATTAAGTCATTGAAAATGAATATGACAGGCGATGTCAATAAAGTCATTGAAAATATATATGACAGGCAACGAGGTGTCAATAAAGTCATTGAAAATAAATATGACAGGCAACATGACACCCATTTCCCCCCTTTGACACATGGCTTGGTCCATGTGTCAGGAGAGCTATAGAGTATAACAATGATTCAAGAAGGGTGTATAACAGTTAACATAATAAAGTTGCACATCAGAACTAGGTTGGCTCAAGTTCTCAAAAATAAAAGTAAAACAATAAAAAGAATTAAATAGAATAAGTATTGACATTACGAACATGTGGACACTTTAACAACTCAGTGGTCTCTTTTCATGACTCTGGAGAAATGGGGGAAGGAGATTTTGTTATTGCCCCAGAGCATCTAAAACATTCGAAAAAATCATATGAACAGAGGAAACATTTTTGTTTGGGAAACTGAATTAAATGTTGAGATCCCAAACTACGTACATTATTGACATTTATAAAAACCACACAACACATAACAATGGTCCAATAGCAACCTTCAGTTTTCAAGGAGAAAATGTCAAATACTGGCCACATATTTGACTGTCAAAACTGAAAAGAATGCCCAAACATCATTTGGACTTTAATCAATAAGTAACACAAAGATAATTCATTCTTAAAACTCCCAATATGAAAAAGATGTACCTGGAAGAACATAATTATAATTATTTGCAAAGTAAAATTCTTTCCCCATTTTATCAAGTTCAGTTAGTAATTAGTAGTTAATCATTAGTCATTAGTCATAACACAACACACATCATCATGAAACTCAGGAGATAAGTGACACAAATTTAAATTGGTGGAAATAGTAAAAATAAAATAGTTCAAAATAAACAACATGAAAATAATTCCCCAATGGCCTGTAAACAGCTTGTAACGGGCGTCCCCGCCAAACCTGAAAAATTAGGCCCCTCAAATAGAACCCAACAAACATTAAGACTGTCTCCCTCTCTCTCTCTCGTTTCCACATTCTGTGTCTCTCTTCACTGTCCCTTCACATTCTCTCTCATATGGACTCATTCAAACGTCTTGTTTTTAACATCTTGGACACATATAGCTTAGACTATATATATTCTATTAATTTGCTTGCGTTATCAGTCTGCTCACACTTTACATTCTCTTTTCACATTCTCACTTCCACTTTTTCATCCTTCACTCTCTCAGACAGACAGACAGACAGACAGACAGACAGACAGACAGACAGACAGACAGACAGACACTTACACATATACCGGTATGTACACACAGACATTTAAACCAAGACAACACATGACAGACAGGAATCACAACAGTACTGTTGTACAATTAAAAAGATATACATACGCATACACTTAAGGTGTAACACATACGTGTTAGATAAAAAGAATAAGAATCAATAATAATCACAACAGTACTGTTGTGCAATTAAAAAGGTATAAATACGCATACACTTAAGGTGTACTACATATGTGTTAGATAAAAAGGATAATAATCAATATTGAAACATCAAATCAGGTAACAATCTTGTTTTTGGCATCTTTTATTAATAGTTGGTTAATAATGGTGAATGGAGCATTTTCTATCGCGCCTTCGTTTGTCCAAGACGCTTTATATTTGCCTTCCACTCACCCAATTATCTACCATATCAATAACGCCAATTTGCTTGCTTGTCATACTGAAATATGAAATCAATAAAAATAGTAATCAGCACACATCTGTGCAAAAGTCATATATAATATGACACAAATAAGAATAATCATTGAGGCCTAAAGTAATCAGCACAATAGTGTGCGAGAGTCATATATAATATGACACATTGAGGCCTACATCAGCACCATAGTGTGCAAGAGTCATATATGATATGACACAAATAAGAATAAAATAATTGATCGATCAGTAATCAGTAATCAGCACAATAGTGTGCGAGAGTCATATATGATATGACGCAAATAAGAAGAATCATTAAAAAGGGAATTTAGGCATTAAAAAAGGAATTAGGCGATACTAATCTAAAAAAGAAAAATAATAATAATAATAATAATAATAATCATTTACATCACATCATCCATTTGTTTTCAATCAGTGGACAGAAACTCTCTCTCGCTTAAATTCCAGGTCTAATACCAAAATCTAAAAGAGAAATTAATTTCTGCATCGACACTGCAATATCACAATACCATATTGGGATGAAGCTAAATAAAATAATCGATCAGTGTTAGATAAAATAATAAGCACAATACTGTGCCAAAGATCCAACACAAATTAGTGTTTAGATAAAGATAATAGATAATCAAGGTCCAACACAAATTAGTGTTTAGATAAAAATAATAATAATCATAATATTAAAACAAATTCAGGCATCTTGCACAACTGACGTCAAGCTTACAACGTACTGAAAAGTTGGCAAATAAACAAATAAAATACAATTGTGACAATTTAAGTCTGTTCTAAACATATCCTAACATAATACAAGCATAAATGTGAAAATAAACCTTAGGTAAACGAATAATTCTTCCCATGAGACTAGTGTCTAATTTATATTGCAAAAGTGGTTTTCCTACATAGTGAACGCATTACTTCTCCGAGTCAATCTAAATACTTTGAAGGGACTGTAGGGATTATCGAATATTTATTGCAAACCTATGGAGTAGTTCTAATAAGAAGCGAGATTTCATAACCTCTGTTCCTTGGGTCGACTTCCAAGAATAAGAAAGCTACTTCCTCTCCAGGGTGTCACTAGCCTGGCATAGCATATCACAGGTAACTGCAAGAATATACTGTGTTAACATTGGTTGATGGTTTAGCTGTGCCCAGGCTACGTTGTCACCTTCTGAGCCTCCAGCCATATGCCTACAGCAAACAACTATCAATACATTGAATCTACAGGGGTTATTTCGGATACAAAGACAAGGTGTTATTAGAAAACAGGTGATGCTAATTACTTAGCCTCGTAAACCAGGCTCCTCTTACAAGGCAGAGTAGAAATACTCCATCCCCTCTTGGCAAATATTCATAATTGCCACACATAATCTCAATTGAAGGCATATTGAATAAAAATAAAAAAATAAGCAAAATAAACTAAAAAACTAATAATGTTCAAAAAGAAATGTATAATAAAAGTTCACTGTCCCATCTGGCAGTGAGGCTATGGTGGAGGAGCCCTAAAAAAAATGTCGTTCAAGGGGCCCTCGCGGGGTTAATCCGTCCCTGTCTCTGAGCGTTAGAAAAACTGCTAAATATTCTATGACCATAAAACAAGCTAAAGTACTGTATATAAAATAAGCAAAAGGACTGTATATTCAATAATAGTGAAAATAATAAAAATAAACGAGTAGCCAACCTATGATGTCATACATTTTTGAAAGTTTAGGGTTCCCTTATTTTGAAAATATCCTAGACAAATAATTGTTTAATCTGCTTCCTTTTAATTTGAATTGGTGCCTGTTCAGTGGTGGAAAGTACTACATTCAATAGTTTATTTGGGAACTTGAGTTACTAGTTAGATATATCATTATAAACATGCCTCAGAAGCATACTTAGGCTCTTTGACAAGTGAGAAATGTAAGGTTGTAGATCTGTTATTTTCAAAACCATTTTTATATACTTTTTGAAACTTGTGGAATGGTGTGTTCACACATAGTGAGTACTTTTACTTCTTAGTTACAAAATGTGAGTGCTTTTTCCAAGACAAGTTACAAAATGTGAGTGCTTTTTCCAAGACAAAAGACTCCCACCCGTATAATAGGCCATGGGTTAAAAATAGCCATTTTGTCACCCCTCTCCCCACCCCTCCCCCCATGTAGGGGAGAGAAAGAGACAGAGGAGTTAATCCATTGAGAAAAAGTTTAAAATGGTAGGTTTTAATGGACATTGGCCGGTGATCTTTAGAATAACCAGACAATTAAACATTTTAACGATCAATGGCCGGCAAATAGCGGCTCATGGTAACTCTTGATATAGATTAACAATGAAGATATTTTAGTGCGCTGGTGAACAGATAGTTGAACGGACCGGCAGAACAATAAACGTATTGATGAAGAAAAACAAAGTTAAAATAATAGTAGATGAACCAACAGAGAGGCACAATTGAATCCTCTCATATTTACTCCAGTCAAATCCGAAATATCAAGATAAACTTCAGTTTCTAGATCAAAACATCTCTGCTCCGCCAGCCGATTAGGCCTATAGGCTACTCAGAAGTGTAAAACAACTAGACAAGGCATATTGAAAACCTATTAACAGGTTTGGCTATCATAATTGTAATATTTTTGTGAATACAGAGCGGTTTAACAAAAACTCAGACAGACAGTGTCTGGAATAGAATATTATGTTTAACTTAACCAATATCGCGCAGATGTACCTATTTAATGTAATAAACCCTCAAAGTATACTGACCGAAATGGAGCGTCGCTGGTTCGGACATCTGTCCCTCTGGTGCAGCTGGTATCATTGGCCAGTCGCCTGAGAGAAGTTTTTTCCAAAAAGCAATCCATCATCGACAAAGCCTCTACCGCTGGCACCCAGAGTTCTGACGCCGTTTCGAAGGACCAATTTGATAGCTATGAAAATTAAACCTTTATATCACAAACATTATCTAAAAAGGAAAGGACGCAAGGCCAGCTATAAGGAGGGTTGAAAGTGTTCCTTCCATGGTTTATTCAAAGTCAGTTCTGAGGCCACGACAGCCAGTATTCCTTTTACATAGGAATAGCAAGTCCCTCCCCAAGGGAGAAACCCAAAGACAAAAGGTATTCACATCAACATAACAGGTCCTGAAACACCCCCACGTCATAAATACCTTAACTCTAACGAAGGATTTTGGACTTCATGTTAGGTTTAGGGTAGCTTGTAGTTGCTTACATAAAAATCATCAACTTGATCAACATGCAAATGATTATAAGAGAAACACACTATAAAAATCCATTTATCAGTACCAGTGAACTGTACCATCATGAAACTGTACCTTTTTCTATGCAAACTTCTAATAAAGTCTTCAATCAATCAATCAATCAATCAATGTAGATGTATAGCATATTGACATGCTATGTGCAACTTTGGAATAAACCAAAGTAGGTATAAAATCCCACTTTGATATCCAATGTGCTACAGTATATACTATATAGCTATATCTAAATGACACAGATGCTTTCGTGGTTTTAATGGGTTACTATGATTCCTCTATTAGGATATCACAAGTCAGGAGCAGCCAGAATGCTAAACAGACAGATTGAGGGACTGCTACTTCTGCTTAGATGGTTATGGTCAGACTAAAGAAGACTTTTGTTCATGAAGATTTGGTACAAAATGTAGAATCTGACACAATCAGACACATTTCAGTTTTCAGTTCAAATCCTATCGTAGCCTATAGCTATGGCAGGCAGCCACCGTGTTACAAAGCTGCAAACTGCACTATTGATGCCTTGTGCACATGATTCAAGGAAATAAGGAACCTTGTGCACTCACCAGTCATCAACCTTACCTTCATAAAAGATCAGGTCATTATAAGATGGCTCAATATCTGTCTGCTCACTCTGTGTCTCATTATCATCAATGGGGAAGCTTATGGTCAGGCAGTGTTTCTGCACAGGCAAATGCAGCCATGAATATATATATATACAGTATATATGTTTTGAAAGACAAAACTGAAAGACAAACTGAGAAGCGTCACATCGAGATGCATTATTGTGTGCTTGTAGATCGGCTATTTTCAAATAGCCGAAATCTATCTATTAAACCAGCAAACTCACTCACACACTCACGCTCTAACGCTCTAACGCTCACGCTTATCTACGTTCATCTATTCACTCGCTTCAGCAACTGATCCCAAAGTTCACATGGTATTGGCCATTAGCATTATACCAACGGTGACGGAGCCCGAATTTCATTTCTCCTAAATTAAAGCTGTTTATTAGCGTTTTCTTAGCCTGTTGTCAGGGTTACTCTCTCTCTCTCTCTCTCTCTCTCTTCTCTCTCTCTCTCTCTCTCTCTCTCTCTCTCTCTCTCTCTCTCTCTCATCTTCCAACGGGTATGAAAAAACTATGTGGAGCAAGCGCATACATTATGCCTTACATTATGATGCTCCCACATATTCTCCCACATATTCTCACGCACGCACCAGTTACCGTAACTTTCCCCACAACCCACACTCTGCACATATTTTGGAGCACATATCTTCGAACGGGTAAGGTCTAGTGTATATAAGGCTGTAATCTCTCAAGAACAGATTTAATGCTACACTAGGAACAAAACAGAGAGAGACCCGTTTTCCCCTTTTCTTTGAGATTGATAAGGCCGGTTGTTGCATGTTTTGTAATAACTATTAGAATTTACAAAGTAGATTAACTAGTAACTAAAGTTTTCAAATAATTGGAATAAAAGTAAAAATGTTGCCTCTGAGATGTACAGTAGCGGGTAGCTGAAAATCGGCCTGTGCCCACTGCCCAGGGCCCAGTTTAACATTAATATGGCCCTGCTTATGGAAACTACAGCCTTTCTCTTCCTGCTGAAATAGAAGCCATTGTTCCTGCATCAGTTCCAAACTGTCCCTCCTCTGAGGCACAGAGTGGCTTCACAGAGATATCACATTCAGTGTTTTGCTAGCTATATAACCTGTGAGAGTGGTGGTGGAACCTGCAGTATAGCAGCTTTTCAGGTCTTAAGAGGTTTTAAGAGGTCCAGCAGCTTTACTTACTTTACTTTATTTATTTATTTGGACGGGACAGTGTATATTAATGGACACTACATAAAGCAATGTAAATATACCGGATTTAGCAAGAATGATAAATTCAATCCGTAGTCCCCACATTAAACACAAAACAAAACATATACCAACAACAACAAACTTACATCAAGAGAAGACACCTAAACACATACATACAAGTACTATACTATTCCAACAGTAAGAACCCTACATTTGCAAAAAGGACGATTAAAAACTATACTATACATACATGTTCTATACTATTAAGACTATTAACTGACTTAGCGCCGAGCGACTCCTATATCGACATTGTTAGTATGGGCGTCCCTGCCGAGCGACTTTTAAAGTCGATTGGCAATTTTTAAGCAATTTATTGGATATTTTTTGATAAATAAATGGTCTTGCCTGCCGTGTATGATGGTAGCGAGTTACCGTGTAAAGTAAGGATTGGTTCGTGACGTCACCGCTAGCTCAGGCCTCCTCTGTGTAAAATCGCCCATGCTAGCCGTTGGTTTCAATACACACTACAATACATAACGCCGCGTCATTACGTCGGATTTTGACCCGGTTTGAAGTGTCTGTGGCGTGGGTACATGTCCCAGCCGATGGGTCATCATAATATTTACACCATCAAGCGCGCGCGTGGTGTACATGGACCCCCGGTAATGGGTTACCAACTGTGGCCAAATGCTCACTCCATCCTTGAAAAGCATAGATGTGTGTTGAAAGGCTTATCGTTGGCGCACTCTAGTGGTATATTAAAATCAACACAGCCTCTAGCCATTCAAAGCCATGTTTCATTTCATTTCATTTCATTTCATTTATTTTAGTTTCGCACATGTAGTGTACATTACAGTTATATTATACTTATACTCAGAATTTCAATATTTTACATTACACACCGATGAACGAAAAGGAGCAAGCAGAAGACTAAATTCTTATAAATACCTGCCCCCTATTCAAAAAAAAAAAAAATATATATATATATATATATATATATATATATATATATATATATATATATATATATATATACTATTGATCGGCATACAGCCTGTTCATGCCTTGAGAAGTGTAAACAAAACCAATCTGAACCAAACAAAAAACAACAAAAACAACAAAACAACTAAAAAGCAAAACAAAAACAAGCATCAAGTGAACCATTAAATAAATAAGCAAAACAGAATAACAAGAAAACTCCAAGGTCATATATGCTATTCGGATTCTTCATAGTATTTAATTATTTTATTTTTATAGCATCTTTTAAATTGATAAATATTTGAGCAACTTTTTAATTCATTGTGGAGAGAATTCCACATTCGTATTCCTATAACTGAAGGACACATCTGTCTTTGGTCCGTGCAATTTTATGTTTAAAATCATATTTCTTCCTACTTTCACCACTTTCAGAACTGACTTCAAACAGTCTTTGAATTTTAAATGGCAGCGTTTTTTTTTTTTTGCCCTAAACATTATTAATGTCTGTAATTTTATAATTTCTTCCATTTTTAAAACTCTCGATTTTATAAATAGGCTGTTTGTATGTTCTCTATAATGTGCTTTATGCATAATTCTTACTGCCCTCTTCTGCATTATGTATAATGGTTCTATCATTGTTACATAGGTATTACCCCATACTTCTGCACAATAACTGAGATATGGTGAAATAAGAGCACAATATAATGTTCTCATTGCCTTATAATCTAATAGTAGGGCAGGAGAGAGGGGTCTACCAGCACCCCAACGACATTTTTTCGAAACCTGTTTTTTTAGGACCCTTATGATGTCTAGTTATGATTTCTGCTTGTTGCCGTGGTCAACTAATGTCCCATGGGGTTCATTTTTAACCTTTTCTCACAACTATTCCCAATCTGAACCATACAATGGTCATAACAGAAAATGCCATAACTCTTGATGTAAACAACCTACAGGGACAAATGAACACACTTTTCTATATGATTTTGACCCAGGGAATTCATTAAAGTGGTTATTTTTTAACATTTAAGCACACCTTGACCCTATTTCAGGACAGAAACGGCGAAAAATAACCCAAAAATGTTCAAAACACGTCTATACTTCTCTTTGTACAGATGAATTAAGGTGTATTCTTTTTATACCACAGGTTTTTTAGGACCCTTATGATGTCTAGTTATGATTTCTGCTTGTTGCCGTGGTCAACTAATGTCCCATGGGGTTCATTTTTAACCTTTTCTCACAACTATCCCCAATCTCAACCATACAATGGACATAACAGAAAATGCCATCACTCTTGATGTAAACAACCTACAGGGACAAATGAACACACTTTTCTATATGATTTTGACACAAGGAATTAATTTCCGGCATCATTTTTAACATTAAAGCACATCTTGACCCTATTTCAGGACAGAAACAGCGAAAAACTACCAGAAATGTTCAAAACACATCTATATTTCTCTTTGTACAACTACATTAACGTGTATTCTTTTTATACCACATGTTTTTTAGGACCCTTATGGTGTCTAGTTAGGATTTCTTCTTGTTGCCATGGTCAACTAATGTCCCATGGGGTTCATTTTTAACCTTTTCTTACATCTATCCCCAATCTGGACCATACATTGGACATAACAAAATGCCTTAACTCTTGAAGTAAACAACCTACAGGGACAAATGAACACATTTTTGAGCGGTGCAAACCGCTCCTATATTTTTGAGCGGTGCAAACCGCTCCTATATTTCACTTTCGGTTTATCTAGTTAAAACATATTAGCACGGGACGATTCTTTCATTCTTCATCGATTGGCTAGTTGAGTAACTAAACATAAAAATCGACCAATCAGAAACCGTTCTACTCATGACGACATGTGTTAGCCAAACAGAACAGACCAATCAAATGCTGTGTTGTTCATGCTAATTTAGATCTGTCTTGGCCTACACTTGCACTTGAGACCGGCTTGAGACCGGCTGTTAATGGCCAGAAGAGGCAACCCAGCACTTCGTTGGCCGTCAGTCAAAGTTAGAGGGAAAAAGGTCTGACCAACCGCACATCCTGGACCTTTCTGGCGCAAATCGACCCCCACTCAGGATTCAAGACAGCGACCACGCTACATTAAACCCTGTAGTCTATGGTTGCTGTTTCGAATCCTGGGTGGGGGTCGATTTGCGCCAGAAAGGTCCAGGATATGCGGTTGGTCCAGGTGTAATGGCCAGGTTGTTTCATATCCTGGACTTTTCCACTTTTCCTAAACCCCCTCTCCGTTCAGCCCTCTGTCTGTTTTGTTTGAGCTTCTGGTCTGGACTGCATATTATTTTTCTCTTCTATTCACTCTTTGACTGCCAACAGGCTGTTAATGGCCAGGCTGTTTGTCTGACCTTCTGTCTGTTCTCCCTCTGTCTCCCCCTTGCTTTATAACCCACAAGAAGCTCTATTTGGCTCTATCTGGTTTCAGACAGCGACAATTAGGAGTTTCTCCTGCATCTCGGCTACTCAAAATGGAGTTTCTGGTGACACATAAATGTGCACATGAATGTGCACGATAAATTGTTATTAGCCTTTGGTCTGGTCAAGGATACTAACAAACCTGGCTGGTATGTTGCGCATAATATACTCCCGACATAATCTGTTTCCAAGAGGCAACCCAGCACTTCTTGGTGTTGGCCGTCAGTCAAAGTTAGAGGGAAAAAAGTCTGACCATGCTACATTAAACCCTGTAGTCTATGGTTGCTGTTTCGAATCCTGGGTGGGGGTCGATTTGCGCCAGAAAGGTCCAGGATATGCGGTTGGTCCAGGTGTAATGGCTAGGTTGTTTCATATCCTGGACTTGGTTGGTTGTCCTCCTGTCTGTTTTCCCTCTGTTATCCCTCTGTCTCCTAATTGCTTTATAACCCTCAAGAAGATTTATTTGGCTCTATGCATACAAACTCATTCAAGACAGCGGCCACACTTTTCCCTCTAACTTTGACTGACGGACAATGTCAGTCAATGCGAATGATCTCCTGTCTGTTTTCCCTCTGTTTCCTAATTGTTTTATAACCCTCTCTTCAGTTGCATGTCTCTGTCTTGTAAGTGGAATAATATAATCTAAATTCTCACATTTTATATACTGACCAGGAGTTCTGGTTACGTAACATATAAACATGACTGGTTGCAATGAAGATTTGCGCATGCTGTTTTACCTCCATATTTATTACTATGACATATATCACCATAACGTCAGAGATCACTCAATGGATTATAGTCAAGGGTTGCTAAAGGCAGTCCATTCCTTAGCATTTGCCTTAGTTTCCTCTTGTTCACATCTAAAATCATGTTTGAGACAGACTCACAAACAGATGTATCGAATTTGTCGTATTTAATGCCCAAAGCCGTGATGCCAGGGTTAAAATGGTTAAAATAAGGTACGGATTGCAGCTTCAATATAAACACAATCTTGACCCATTGCCCAAGTTTTACAGAATTGAGTGCTCTGCTCACTTCACCATAATACTGTAACACAGACCTCCATGTATGGATCATAAAATGTATTCTATATCATAATATAAACCAATTATACTCAGTCATGAAAGTGTTATCATTATGACATCACATTATGTATTATACTATCAGTAGTGGTCATACTATCAGTAGAGGGCAGCCTCATGCAAGAATTAATAAGAAAAAATGGCCGCGGTCGGCTCCCATCCGTCCAGGCCACTAAAGTTCTTTAGAGCACTTTTACGGGAGATGTGTTAACGGTACACACCCGCGCGACCCCTCATCAGTTTACAGACATCAAAACAAGGTACAAAAGAACGAGCCAAAGAAAGTACAATGGTCATACATATATGACAATCTATACTTCTTTTTTCGTTACGCTATTAAGGATCGTGCATAATGAAAATCGCCTTTGCACCGCTCACTTCGCACGGGTGCGATTTTTCTATATGATTTTGACACAAGGAATTTATTTACCTCATCATTTTTAACATTCAAGCACATCTTGACCCTATTTCAGGATAGAAACAGCGAAAAACGACCAGAAAATGTTCAAAAACATCTATATTTCTCTTTGTACATATACATATTAAGGTGTATTCTTTTTATACCACTTGTTTTTTGAACCCTAATGGTGTCTAGACAATATTGCTTCTTGTTGCCGTGGTCAATCAACGTGGCTTGGGGTTCATTTTAACCCTTTCTTACAACTATCCCCAAAACAAAACATAAGATGGAGATAATAGAAAATACCATAACTCTTGAAGTAAACAACATACAGAGACAAATCAACACATTTTCCCACATCATTTGCACCCAAGGAACTCATTAACGTGGTTATTATTAAGATTCAAGCACATTTTGACACTACTTCATGGCAGAAACTGCAAAAGAATTGCAGAAAATATTCAAATCACATCTATATTTCTCTTTGTACAACATTTCTAAGGTCACACGTCATGTTTCTTAGTACCCTAATGGTGTCTAGTGTCAAGATTTAGTAGTGTTGCCCAACTCATGTCCCATGGGGTTCATGTTTTTCCCCCAGATATGTTTTTGGGCTTTTATGCCTTTATTGACAGGACAGTAGACTGACAGGAAACGGGGAGAGAGAGTGACACACGTCAGCAAATCTGGACGGGCTCGGGGATCGAAACAGCGACCCACTGCAGGCTACACAAAGCCTACTGTATGTGGGATGCGCCCAGACCATTTTGAATCGATGTCCGTAAGTTATCAAAGAACAATTTCACTGGTCAGTGTCTTCCATCTCATCAAACTCCACCTCATCCTCTTCCGATATCATCATCATTATCATCACTGAGGACAGCCAACAGGTCAATGAGAGATTGGGGGAAGAATTGGCCCACAAGACCAGACAGGCTCCAAAGTCCATCCTTCCGTCTTCTGCCACCCCTGACCTGTCATAGGTTTAGGCCTCCACAAGATTGGCTCAGCTGCTGGCTTGTAACAGGCCACTCACTCTATAGTTCACCCGCTGGATGTGGGGGATGAGCATATTGGCAGAGGGGCAGGCGGGCAAAATGCACTCTAGACCTGCTGCAGAGGGTCTCGTCTTCACCCACCAGTTTATTCAGCATCTTGCTCCTAGCCTGGTCGACTGATGTCTTGCGTGCTTGATTTTACATCACACACGTGAAGGCTTCCAGCTGTTCCTGCACTTCCGGCTTCAACTTACACTCATTGCCCAGCCGGCTGTAGAATGATTGTTATGATTATTGCTAAATTTAATGCAACATTTTGAGAGAAATGCTTGGCGATGAGTGTAAGTTGAAGCCGGAAGTGCAGGAGCAGTTGGAAGCCTTCGCGTGTGTGATGTAAAATCAAGCACGTGATACATCAGTGAACTATGGTAGGAGCAAGATGCTGAATAAACTGGTGGGTGAAGACGAGACCCTCTGCAGCAGGTCTAGAGTGCATTTTGCCCACCTGCCCCTCTGCCAATATGCTCATCCCCCACATCCAGTGGGTGAACTATAGAGTGAGTGGCCTGTTACAAGCCAGCAGCTGAGCCAATATTGTGGGGGCCTAAACCTATGACGAAGGTCAGGGGTGGCAGAAGACGGAAGGATGGACTTTGGAGCCTGTCTGGTCTTGTGGGCCAATTCTTCCCCAATCTCTCATTGACCTGTTGGCTGTCCTCAGTGATGATAATGATGATGATATCGGAAGAGGATGAGGTAGAGTTTGATGAGATGGAAGACACTGACCAGTGAAATTGTTCTTTGATAACTTACGGACATCGATTCAAAATGGTCTGGGCGCATCCCACATACAGTAGGCTTTGTGTAGCCTGCAGTGGGTCGCTGTTTCGATCCCCGAGCCCGTCCAGATTTGCTGACGTGTGTCACTCTCTCTCCCCGTTTCCTGTCAGTCTACTGACCTGTCAATAAAGGCATACAAGCCCAAAAACATATCTGGGGGAAAAAACATGAACCCCATGGGACATGAGTTGGGCAACACTACTAAATCTTGACACTAGACTACTAAGAAACATGTCGTGTGACCTTAGAAATGTTGTACAAAGAGAAATATAGATGTGATTTGAATATTTTCTGCAAATCTTTTGCAGTTTCTGCCATGATTTAGTGTCAGAATGTGCTTGATTCTTAATAATAACCACGTTAATGAGTTCCTTGGGTGCAAATGATGTGGGAACATGTGTTGATTTGTCTCTGTATGTTGTTTACTTCAAGAGTTATGGTATTTTCTATTATCTCCATCTTATGTTTTGTTTTGGGGATAGGTGTAAGAAAGGGTTAAAATTAACCCCAAGCCACGTTGATTGACCACGGCAACAAGAAGCAATATTGTCTAGACACCATTAGGGTTCAAAAAACAAGTGGTATAAAAAGAATACACCTTAATATTTATATGTACAAAGAGACATATAGATGTTTTTGAACATTTTCTGGTAGTTTTTCGCTGTTTCTGCCCTGAAATAGGGTCAAGATGTGCTTGAATGTTAAAATTTATGACGTAAATAAATTCCTTGTGTCAAAATCATATAGAAAAATGTGTTCATTTGTCCCTGTAGGTTGTTTACTTCGAGAATTAAGGCATTTTGTTATGTCCATTGTATGGTCCAGATTGGGGATAGATGTAAAAAGGTTAAAAATTAACCCCATGGGACATTAGTTGACCACGGCAACAAGCAGAAATCATAACTAGACATCATAAGGCTCCTAAAAAACCTGTGGTATAAAAAGAATACACCTTAATTTATCTGTACAAAGAGAAGTATAGACGTGTTTTGAACATTTTTGGGTTATTTTTCGCCGTTTCTGTCCTGAAATAGGGTCAAGATGTGCTTAAATGTTAAAAGTAACCACTTTAACGAATTCCCTGGGTCAAAATCATATAGAAAAGTGTGTTCATTTGTCCCTGTAGGTTGTTTACATCAAGAGTTATGGCATTTTCTGTTATGACCATTGTATGGTTTAGATTGGGAATAGTTGTGAGAAAAGGTTAAAAATGAACCCCATGGGACATTAGTTGACCACGGCAACAGGCAGAAATCATAACTAGACATCATAAGGGTCCTAAAAAAACAGGTTTAGAAAAAATGTCATTGGGGTGCTGGTAGACCCCTCTCTCCTGCCCTACTATAATATATGTTTAACTTTATTTAAAATAAATATGCTTTTTGACGCCTTTTTCTTAACATGTGCTATTTGTGATTTCCATGCAAGATTGTCATCCACTATTACGCCTAGAAAACAAAATTCTGTTACTCGTTCAATATCAGTTCCATCTATAGTTAAAACCACCTCCTCCTCTTTCTTGCGATTACCAAAAATCATAAATTTTGTCTTTTCCAAATTTAACGATAACTTGTTTTCATCAAACCATCTTTTAAGTTTTGTCATTTCATTTACAATGAATCCAGCTAACTCTTGCAAATCAAATCCAGAGCAATGAAAATTTGTATCATCTGCAAACAAAATAAATTGCAACATTTTTGATACATCACAGATGTCATTAATGTATACATTAAATAGTTTAGGTCCTAAAACAGAACCTTGGGGGACCCCACACTCAATTTTCATACACTCAGATTACCTGCACACTGCACATATTGTTGCCTATTATCTAAGTAGCTTCTCATCCAGTCCAGCACTATTCCTCTCACACCGTATGTATGTAGCTTAGAAATCAAAATAGAATGGTTCAAAGTATCAAAGGCCTTTTTTAAATCAATAAACACTCCTATTGTATATTTATTATCATGTGTTGCTGTTGATATCTCTTCTATAATATTCATTAAAGCTGTTGCTGTGGACCTGTTTTGCCGAAAGCCATATTGGCTTTCGCTCAACAATTTGTGCTTTTCAATAAAAGAGTCAAACTTTTTTGCAAATAGCTTTTCAAGCACTTTGGAAAATTGTGAGAGCAATGACACTGGTCTGTAGTTGTTGAAGCTATGTTTGTCACCTGCTTTAAAAAGTGGGATAACTTTTGCAACCTTCATTCTATCTGGAAAAATACCTGTGTGAAAAGAAATATTAAAAATATAACAGAGGGGGAAGAGTCACGTGACGCGCTCGACCAAGATGGCTGCGTAAAAGCGGAGCTGCTTCCACATCTTGCCATATTCCGCTTAATTTTAATAGTAAAGGACTAATATTTTTTGAACCGACTAACAGAATTCGACAGTAAAGTGCTACGATGCCTCACGAGACCAGAAAATGCACATATGCTGCTAAAACAGGCGCTGCACAGTCAACCGGCTCACGAGGTACTGGCGTCCCTCCTAGCAGTGTGGCTAACAGCGACGAGCTAACACAGGGAGATCCACAGACACAGAGGATATACCTACATCCACCATCCCCTCCACACGACGACGGAAGGGCGGTCTCCGGCGGCAGTGGGATGCCTGGGGATATCGCCCGGCAGTTCGAAAAGCTCACTGCACTTATTTTGGCAAAGTCTGATGCCCACGAAGCAAAGCTGGAGGCTATCAGTGTGACGACAAAGGCTACTGATAGCAAGCTAGCAGACATTGCTAGCCGCATAACAGAGGTGGAGAGACGGGTGGTTACCTTGGAGGAGACAATTGACGACATACGTGCGACTGAACCAGGGGCTCCCTCGGCCGAAATAGAGGCTCTTCGACTGAAACTGGACGACGTAGAAAATAGAGAAAGGCGTTTAAACCTGAGATTTGTTGGATTTCCACCTCATTGCGAGCAGGGTGACGTCATCAAATTCCTGTGTGACACGTTACCGACTCTGTTGAACATAGAATTCCCTCATGGCCTAGAATTCCAGCGAGCACACAGGACAGGACCATTGCGCAACGGCGCGCCGCGGGACGACAACGGAGGAGAAGAACAGCCATCAGCTGGGAGGACCATCATCGCCAGGTTTCTACGGTTCCAAGACCGCAACCGGGTCGCCGACGCAGCACGCAAGATGGGCAACGTCACCTGGAATGACCAGCGCATAATGGTGTTTGCCGACTACTCCAAACTAGTCTTGCAGAAGCGTTTGAAGTTCAGAGATTGCAAGAAGGCTCTCCATGACCGAGGTGTACGCTTCTCCCTGGAATACCCTGCAGTCATGGTCATTCGAACGCCGCAGGGGAAACGTCGCTTTGAAGATTCTACAAGGGCCATGGAATTTATTCAAGCCATGGGGTGAACGATGCTGTGAGCCGAGCTGACGCTGCAGTAGCTCTTTGAGCTCAAGTACACTTTCTACTTTTATTCTCTACTCTCTCCTCCTATTCTAGTTTTGTTTGTATTATGATTGCCACTGCTACACGCACATTGATGCCTTGATTGAGTTAATCTTCTCTTTTTTTCTTTCTTCATTTCTTGTTTTGTCATATTTTATATATTTATATATATATTTTGGATACGATCTTTTCTTTTTGATGTTTTGTTCTTATACTAGTGGTATATTTTATTTATTTATACTTTTGATGATTGTTTTATATTCATTTCTTATTATCGTATGAAGAGGTGACACGGTTACTGTTGAGTTTTTTTCCTTTTTTTTATGGGGGGGGGAGGAGGCGGGAGGGATACAGGCTAGGGGACGATGCAAGAACTTGACTATGTACAGGCTTATTTTTCTCCTTTTGGGGAATGTACTAAATAGACCATTATTGTGATAAACATGATTGAGCCTGTACTTTTACTTTATACTCATTGCTTAAGTTTGTTAGGATTAGTTTGCGATACAGTATGGGGCAGACTGTAGCCGTCTAGTAATAGCCTACGCAGTTCGTTTGTTCAACGGTGTGAGTGTGTGGGTGGGGGGAATGGGCGTGAAACATACGGAGTGTTGCTAAGATACGAGCTGTGCCGGGCAGGCTCTCTCGGCCGTCCTTGGACGGACGAGGGAGACGTCTGGTGGCGAAACTGTGTAATTTCATACAGCACAATGATAAATATCTAGGGCCTTGTGTAATGACTAGAAGTTCGCGGCCCTTCGGGCCGCAAAGATCTAGTGTTCAGTAACTAGGGCCTTGTGTAATGATGGAATGTGAGCCTGTGTGTGTGTGTGTGTGTGTGTGTGTGTGTGTGTGTGTGTGTGTGTGTGTGTGTGTGTGGAGGTGTGCTTGAGTGAGTCTGTATTCATTTAGTGTCCATATCTATCTCTGTGTTCTCACGTGTGTGTGTGTGTGTGTGTGTGTGGGTGTGTGTGTGTGTGTGTGTGTGTGTGTGTGTGTGTGTGTGTGTGTGTGTGTGTGTGTGTGTGTGTGTGTGTGTGTGTGTGTGTGTGTGTGTGGGATGAGTAACTGTGTTTGTTTGTCTCCCTCTCTGTTTGATTGCGTATGGTGGGGCGGTGTATGGGGGCCTCATATTTATATTTATATAGACATTTATGTTTTGGTAATATCAAGAGCAGTTATAATCCCTGGGCCGAGGTCCCCATATATATATAATCTTTTATTTTTATTTATTCTTTTGTTTGTCATTAGGGCTACTGCAGCAAATTCGCTGGGGGTTTAGTTATCTTGCTGTGAATATTAACAGTGGTGGGTGGATATTATTGATATTGGAATATATACATAGTACTGACTTTTGTTTCAATTCGGATTATTATCTGTAAAATGGGTCTACGTCGGGGGCAGGCATGTTAATGTGTGCCCCTGTGTGGGCTCACGCTTGTGCGTGCACCTTTATCATTTTAATTTCAGAATTCCTGGGCTATTTGAAGGACCCAAGGATAATTTGATCCACCCACCACAGTATAGCTTGTCCATCTGACAATGTCGGTGAAGGTACTTTTTATGTACATTTTGTTTCTTTACTATACTATATTCATTCATAAAGGAGTGGTTGTATTTGACCCCACTCCGATCCTAAGGTAGTTAGTTAGCGGGGTTGGGGCGGGTGTGGGGGGGGGGGTACGTTTCAGGCAGCCGTTAGAGAGTCATGGACCAAGCTAAGGGCAGGGAAGAGGTCTGGTTTTTCAGACACTCCAGGGGATGGGATTTTACTTTCTTTGATGTCTTGTCTATGCGTTTTTTGTCTTTTTTGTTTATTGATTGTTACTACTTAAGCAAGCACAGGGGTGGGGGGCTGCAGTTGAACCTTAGTACTTGTTGGTTGACATTATGTTGGCCGGCACTTCAAGTGGGCTGAAGCTCATGAGCTGGAACGTTAAGGGTCTCAATGATGTCGTTAAAAGGAAGAAGGTTTTAACCTTTATTAAATCCAAAAAATGTGACATTGTTTTCATGCAGGAAACCCACTTACTACCTATAGAAACTAAGAAGCTTTGTAGGGACTGGGTGGGGTTTGTCGGGGCAGCATGGGGTAATAGCCGGAGTAGAGGGGTGGTGACCTTGATCAGTAAACACTTACAGTTTAAATGTGTGAAGGAAAACAGGGATGAGGATGGGAGAATTATTTTAATGCAATGTCAGATTCAGGGTTCTGATGTAATTCTGGCCAATGTGTATGCTCCAAATGTGGATGATCCCTCATTCTTCGGTGTCCTTGAGAGGATGCTGAGTGAAATGGGTGATTATCCAATTATTCTTGGTTCAGATCTGAATGAAGTATTGGATAATGTTCTTGACCGCAGCTCATCGTTGGTCCGCTTGTCCAGGGCTCAGACGGCTTTAAATGATGTGAGGAGGGAATTAGGACTGA
The DNA here is from genome assembly GCF_963921795.1 of Nannobrachium achirus. Lineage (NCBI taxonomy): Eukaryota > Metazoa > Chordata > Actinopteri > Myctophiformes > Myctophidae > Nannobrachium > Nannobrachium achirus. The sequence continues at coordinate 15,009,716 of NC_137819.1, read as the reverse complement.
CTGACATATGGCGTATAATGAATCCAACCACAAGGGACTACACTTTCTATAGCACTCCCCATGGTTCATTTAGTAGGATTGACTACTTTCTGATTTCACAGTCTTTAGTATCTTCAATTGTCTCAGCAGATATCGGTAGCATAATTATCTCGGACCATAGCCCAATCTATCTAAATATGTCATCATTTCAAAAACCGGAGAGATCAACTAGATGGAGATTTAATTCTAGCCTGTTAATGGATGAGACTTTCAAAGAGTCACTCAGATCACAAATCAACCTGTATATTGAAACTAACCTAGGGTGACCATATTCTGAAAATCCCAAAAGAGGACACGCATGCACGCACGCACGCACGCACGCACGCACACACACACACACACACACACACACACACACACACACACACACACACACACACACACACACACACACACACACACACACACACACACACATATATATATACATATACATATATATACTGTATGTATATATATATATATATATATATATATATATATACACACATATAGGCCTATATAAAAAAAAATCTTTTCCCAAAATAATTTATATTACTAGTTTACAGCTCAATTATGTTATTAGTTATGTATTCATTTTTGAGGGGGTTCCAATTGGACCCTTTACAAAAATATATATAGGCTAGAGAGATCCATTGATAAAGTATGCCTTTTGACTCCTGTATGAACGTTCAGCTTTGTAAATAAATAAAAGAGAGGTAGCCCATTATTCAAACCGCCGTTCTGCTTTACAAGGTTGTACAAAAGATTCTGTCAATTTAGTTAGCAGAAGAGCTCTCACCTCGCACAGACTGTCTTGTAGGCTACTTTGCAGTGTTGATATGGGCTTGAAGCAGAAGAATTTTTATTTGTAAATGCCTAAATAGACACAGAAGAGTACCAGCTTTGCTGACAGAACGCTCTGCTTCTCATTGTTGGTCACTGGCACTTTTTGTGCATTTCATCAGTGAAACAGCATTAATTGCGTTTGCAGTTCGTTCGTTTGGCTTTAGCAGCGCGATGCTGCCGAGCTCGCGCTGCTCTGCCTCTGATCTGAAAGCGAGTCGAGACAGGCTGAGGGAGCGGCGTGTATCAAAACAGCGGCAGAGTTCGGCCAGTGGAGACGCCCCTATACTCTATAGAGACGGAACGAGAGGGGCGTCTCCACTGGCCGAACTGCGCCGCTGTTTTGATACACGCGAGGGAGGAGGAGGGATCGCAGCGCAGGCAGAGAGTAGTATGAATAATACACGTTCTGGGGTTAGGGGTGGAAACCCGCCTCTCACAGTGTGTTTCCAAACGAACCATTGAACGTGCATTGTAAATGCCCGTGCTTTAACTGTGATATGCGCGAAACCCCGGACATTTGAAGGAATTTATAAAACCCCCCCGGACAGGCCGGACAGCCCCCTAAAAGAGGACATGTCCGGGCAAAAGAGGACGTATGGTCACCCTAAACTAACCTACCCTCAGCCCCTTCAGCTGGAATCGCGTGGGAAGCACTAAAAGCTTTTCTGAGAGGACATATAATCCAACACGCATCATTTAAGAAAAAAGAAAATGCTGCGAGACTTCGTGAGCTGGAACATAAAATAGGAATAGCTGAAACACAGTTCAAGAATGACATATCATCGGAAAACTTAATGAACCTGACTAAACTTAAATATGATTTTAATGTAATCATAACCCAGAAGGTGGAATTCTCTCTCTTCCGTGCTAGACAAAAATATTTCGAAGAAGGGGATAAAGCGGGGAGAATGTTAGCCAGGTACATAAAACAAAGAGAGGTGATGAGTGCGAGTTCAGGGACTTCTATAAACACCTCTACACATCCGAGACGGACACTGACGGGGGAGAAACGCTCTCTTTCTTATCTAACCTTGATCTACCAACTCTCTCAGAGGGACAGGTTACCCGCCTCGACGCACCTATTACGGTGGGGGAAATTATAGATGTTATAAAACTCTTACCAACAAGTAAAGCCCCTGGAATGGACGGCTTCACATCTGAGTTTTTTAAGGCCTATGCGGAGGAGGTGGCACCGCTACTTCTGAATACTTATAATGAAGCACTAGAAGTGGGTCATCTACCTCCCTCCCTAACGGAAGCGGTCATTACATTAATCCCCAAGGAAGGCCGGGATCCTCTAGACTGCAAAAACTATAGACCAATCAGTCTGACTTCATGCGATAGTAAAATATTTTCAAAAATATTAGCCAACCGTCTGGACAGAGTCATTACATCATTGATACACCCGGACCAGGTCGGGTTCATACGTTCCCGTTCATCGAGGGATAATATTAGACGTTTTATTGACATCATGTGGGCTGTTCAAGATGACTCCGCCCCCTTGGCGGCCATTTCTTTAGATGCGGAAAAAGCGTTTGATAGGGTAGAGTGGCAGTACCTGTTCTCTACCCTGGAATGCTTTGGCTTCAGTGAAAAATTTATTAAGTGGGTAAAACTTATTTACACCCATCCCACGGCATCGGTCTTAACTAATGGCATTATATCCTCACCATTCCAGCTGGGTAGAGGTACTAGACAGGGGGATCCAGCATCACCCTTACTTTTCGCTATCGCCCTAGAGCCTCTAGCAGCCGCGATCCGCAAAGAACAGGGATTCCCTGGCATTACAAAATGTAACTCGACTCATAAGCTGATGTTATATGCCGACGATATACTTCTATTTTTTTTCGGAACCAGAGCGATCTCTCCCATCTCTACTTGATATCATAGGAAAGTTCTCATCCATGTCAGGCTACAAAGTTAACTGGTCGAAGTCAGAAGCCCTTCCTCTCACCCCTTATTGTCCTAAGACTTTATTTCAATCAGGCTCTTTAAAGTGGCCCCAGAAGGGTCTCAAGTACTTGGGAATAACTTTTCCACCCAAATTAGAGGACCTGGTCAAGATTAACATTGAACCTCTTCTGGACAAAATACGGACTGATGTTGAGCGGTGGTCTTCTTTGTTTCTGTCCATGTGGGGAAAGGCTAATGTAATAAAGATGAACTGTGCTCCAAGACTGAACTACCTACTTCAGGTATTACCTGTTAAAATCACATTACATTATTTTAAACAATTTGACCAAATTTGTAATAAGTTCTTATTGAATGGTAAACGCCCTAGAATGAGACTGCAGAAATTGCAGAGACCGGTGGACAGGGGAGGGCTTGGTGTCCCCAACCTTCTCCTGTACCACTACGCATTCACCATGAGACATATGGTACAATGGTCCCTACCACCAGAAAGGGCCCCACCGTGGTTCAGTCTTGAGGAAGCACTTTGTTCACCTCTTAAACCCATTAATTCTCTGTCAACCAAACTGGATACAGTGAGTAGATCACATCCTGTTGTTTCACATATTGATTGGGTATGGAAGAAAGTAGCTCGATTGTTTAAGTTTGATCCCTATCTCCATTGGTCAGCCGGAATTTGGCTTAACCCCAAATTACGCATAGATAAGGAGCCCATTTATTGGGAATCTTGGCAGCAAAAGGGTATTTTAACTCTGGGGGATTTATACCAGGACTCCATCTTAAAATCATTCGAGGACCTGAGAAAGGAATTTGATCTACCGCGTAATCATTTGTGGCGGTACTTCCAGTTAAGGGACCTTCTGAGGAAAACATTTGGATCGATATCTTCGCCCCCCACCAAAATTGTCACTGTAGAAACGATTCTAAAAATATTTGGGTTGGGTCACGAGGCCTCTATATATTATGTCATGTTACTGGAAGTCTCTGACCCAAATATGTTAGCGGCTAAGATACCATGGGAAAGGGATCTGGAAATGACCATCACTGATGGAGACTGGGTCAAAATTCTTAAGAACTGTAGAAAAATGTCAAGGGAATTGCGTACGAGATTGATCCAATTCAAAATCATTAATAGGATATACTGGACTCCATCTAGACTGCACAGGGTGGGTCTCACGGAAAACTCAGAGTGCTGGAGGTGTCAGGATAAGGATGGAACTCTAGTGCATATGCTCTGGTCCTGCCCGCAGGCTCAGGCCTACTGGCAGGCCATACATGAGAAAATTAGGGAGATAACAGGAGTTACGATTTCATTCACCTCTAGTTTGTTTATACTGGGAGACCCTAAGATTCTGAAAAACATTGCCCCCCCTTTAGCAGAATGGATACAAACTGTCTTAATGGCAGGAAGGAGGCTGCTGATCAAGGACTGGAAAGCTCCATCTCTTCCAGCATTGTCTCATTGGGTCAATGCAGTAGGCCAACTATCCTCATATGAGAGACTGTCGTACAGGCTACATGACAGGATGGACTTTTATGAACTGAAATGGGGTCACTACCATCTTCATATTTCGGGACTCTGAAGCGTTCTAAGCTTGTGGGCGAGACATACCCACTGGTATACAATTCTAGTAACGTGTCGGTTTAGCTGTGGTACTCCAATTGCCTCTGTGTGCTTGAAACGTGTGTTATTGTTTTAATTTCTTGCTGTTGTATCTGTTTTTTATTTTTGTTTCATGTACTGTGTCTGTATTTGTATGTTTTGTGTTAAAATTTGAAAAAGTTAATAAAAATACTAATCATAAAAAAAATATGTATATATATATAACAGAGGGGTTTGATTATACAGTCAATGGTCTTTTTCACTATCACCATATCTAAGCCATCACAGTCAGTGGATGTCTTGTTTTTAGACTTTGTTACAATTGCTATTATGTCTTTTTCGCAGATCTCTCCAAAGAACATAGATTGCAATACTTTGCTATCTCCTCTCCAACCACCCTGTTCTGGCTCATCATGTTTTTTTATTAAATCTGCCAGTTTTGGACCAATATTTACAAAAAAAGAGTTGAATTCGTTTACCACCTCATTCATATCTGTAATATCCTTATTTTTATTATTGAAATAGCTTGGCAGGTTTGAGGTTGGGGGTTTATTTCCCATTCGTTTATTTAAAATGTTCCAGGTGCCTTTAATATTGTTTTTATTTTCGTCTAGTAATTTACTATAATAGTCTTTCTTGGCCTGTCTCATAATTAGTACCAACTTATTTTTGTAAGCTTTATATTTATTTTCAGCAGACTTTGTTCTAGATTTTATAAAATCTCTGTAAATTATTTTTTTCCTACATGCATTCTCCAGACCCTTTGTGATCCAAGGTTTTATATTTATATTTTTTTTATTCCTAAATAATACCAGTGGACAGTTTTTTTCATACAGTGCCAAGTAAGTATTTAAGAAAGCCTCATATGCAATATTAACATTGTTTACATAGACCCCCTCCCAGTCTTCCTGCAAAAGATCATCCCTGAACCTGTTGACAGCTTCATCTTTTCTTATTCTTATATATCTTTCCACACTTTCCTCTACCTTTTCTCTTCATCTGAAGTTACAAAAACAGGTAAATGGTCACTAATATCACTCATCACAAGTCCAGTTATGATATTGTTCTCCAGGCTATTTGTGAAAATGTGGTCAATTAATGTGGCAGAGGTATCGGTTATTCGACTGGGCTTATTAATCAATGGGTATAATCCTCTTCCATATAACATTTCCAAATAGTCTGATGATGCCTTATGACTAGATATTTTTAAAAGGTCAATATTGCAGTCGCCACAGATAAAATATGTTTTATTATCCTGTAGCCTACTCAGTATATCTTCAAGTGAATCTGTAAATGTTTCTACCATTGCTCCAGGTTTCCTGTAAATACACGTAACAATTATATTTCTCCTTCTTTCCATTTCAACTTCCACGGTTACACACTCCAGTAAATCATCAATAACCACTGTCATAAATTCAACTGGTTTACATTTCAAATTACTATCAACAAAAATTTCCACACCTCCTGCATTTCTATTTAATCTATTAATGTGATATAAATCGTACCCATCAATATGGAAATCAATACCTCTTTCCTCATGTCTCCGATAAAGCAATCAGATTAAACCTACCTTTAAGAGTATTCAGAAAATCATTTATCCGTTTAAACCTTTTGTACAAACTTTGGCAGTTAAAATGTATAACTGAAAATGTGTTACCGAGTAGATCTACCTTGTCCCTAACTTGCTTCTCAGAATAATAATTGCAATTTGAATTGAGGGAATTTAATACATGTCTATCAGGATCAATATCTGATTCGAAATCAAAACGTGTATCATTGTCCACTAAATGTTCTTCAAATGTCTCTGTCATTAATAATTATTGTTAGGTCTCCTTTTTTCCGTTTCCATACCCGAGTGAAATAACGAGTCCTCTCATACCTTTCCAGTAGTTGCGCCCAGGCTGACTCCCTGCAGGCCACCCGCCAGTCCGCTGTCAAACGGTGGCGCCAGCCTACTTTACCGGCTTCAAAACCGGCTAGAGTCGTTACTCTGGTGCCGTTCCAACGTATCCTCTCATTCCGAACCAGTGTCCATATCCGACTGGTATCAGTGTCCTTGCCTGCATGTTTAATGCTACATGTAGCCAAACAATCCACGGGGTGTTCGCCCAACTGGGACACCGCCCAACTGGGATTTTCCCTCACAGTCACTGTCATTCTCCCTTGTATTTGTCCAACTCCTTGAGATCCCTGATCATTACGATCTTGCCTTCTTCTGGTCCTTCGTTGAGCTTTATCATTATTTTACAATTTCTTGTCCACGTTGCTTGAATTTTGCCTTCCTTCTTCATGATGCGAGCCTGTCTTGCGATGTCCGCGTTTCTTTTTGTGAGATGCTCGTTCACAAACACGTCGCTTCCCTTCAGTAGCTTGGCCTGACTCAATATTGCAATTTTGTGTTTTCTATTCAATAATATAGCTGGCACTGCGCTACGGTAATGTAATGTTGAACTGAAAAATTAATGATATTACCTGGCAATATTAGCGCATATCCATATTTTAAGTTGGCTGGGAGTGTAAGACTATACATGGTCACACGTTTGATTGTCAAGTAACCATTTTTTTAGGTTAAACTTGAAGGATGGAAATGACAAACAGTCTCTTATTATTAGAGGTAGGTCATTCCAGATTGAACAGCCCTGGACTGAAAGGGTGTTTTTTCCCCAAAAGTGGTTGCCCGGTGTGGCACTTCGGACTTCGCAGTCTCCTCTAGCGAATGCCCTCGTATTGAGTCCTCTATCGGGCTTCCTTTTGATGAATTCCCTTAGGGGAGGCGGGCATAGGCCATTTAGGGTCTTATATATGATACTAGCCTGTTTAAATACCATAACATTTCGACTAGAATAGAACAGAACATATTATAGGGTCGAACCCAATATACTTCCGTGACCGTGGAGAGCATAGGTCCATTTCTCAGTGGTTTTGTCAACTATGAAGGTTAAATAACAAATTGAGCTCCCATTCTGAATCCATTGCAAGCATTTGTTTCGCATGAAAAACATTCCTTTGGCTAAAAACTTGCTTGCAATGGATTCGGAATAATTAAAAACCCCTAGTTTGAGCCCTCACATGCTACTTAAAGCCTTTTTCCTTTATAGTATAGTGTATAGTAAGTGAATGAGACACAAACTTTCAGAGGCTGTCAAACATTTTGCATGAGAGCTCAATGTAGCTGTCATGACCCAACTATGGCTGTCATGCTTGGTTGTGGAGCTTGATTGCTACTCGCACAAAAGAGGTCCCTTAAGCCCCTTTTCCACTGGCCCAACTCCACACCACTCCACACCACACTGCCCACTTGTGCCAGGTTTTCCACTACAAGGAGCTGGGTAGAGTGGTGTGAAAGTGGTACTAAACGTGGTACTAAAAAGTATCCAATCTAGAGTAGGTCTGAGCTAGGCCAAACAGGGCCAAACACACATAATGACTGATCACTCACTGACTTTTCATTTAGACCACCAGATTATAGTATATGATAATAGATTCTATTGTGTTATAACCACTATCATAATCTATTATAGTGTATTATAATTATCATAGTAATACATTAATACTTTATAGTGTATTATAATCACAGTTATAATCCATTATAATGTATTATAATTTAGGATAGATTATAATACAATATACATTTGTATTATAATCACAGTTAAAAGGGTCAATTTGTTTCTTACCGATAGGGGTACTTTTGTATAATGGAAAATGTAGATATTTTTATGTAGTGTGGTGCTGTGTGGTGTGGTGTGGTGTGGTGTGGTGTGGTGTGGTGTGGTGCTTAAGCTGCAGTCGAAAAGGGGCTTTAGTGGCATGCTGAGGGAAGATACCTCAAAATAATTCTCATACTGCTATGGCATAAGAGCCATACCGGTATATGAGCAACTGGCGACCCAGGGGCCACATGCGGCCCTCAATAACAAACATGTAAACATGATCCTTCATGACTGGTATTAAAATGTTATTGTCTTTTTTATGTCCAAAGTATTTGTATTTAAGTTCATAAAGTTAACATAGTAGGGAGATACCTCGTATCTCCAAGTTTCAAATGTGTACGTCTTTTGGTAAAGCAAAGCCCTGCTTCATCATACAAGACTGTCACACAAAACTAGTGAAAACAGCCGATCTACAAGCACACAACGCCTTGCGATGCGAGGCCTTGTGTGCTTGTAGATCGGCTGTTTTCACTAGTTTAATACATTGTATAGATGATAAATACAAAACAAACGGTTTTGGACATACAAGGTTTCCACCCGACAACGACGATATGCTATAAATATAAGGTGCTGGGAGTGAAAATGATAATGTAGGGGTGCCTCGGATTAAAACATTATTTATGGGGTGACCTGAGACAAAAAGGTTTGGGAACCCCTGATCTACAGTATGAAGAATGGGAACCCCTGGTCTACAGTATGAACCCCTGGTCTACAGTATGAAGGAACCCCTGGTCTACAGTATGAACCCCTGGTCTACAGTATGAACCCCTGGTCTACAGTATGAAGGAACCCCTGGTCTACAGTATGAAGGAACCCCTGGTCTACAGTATGAAGGAACCCCTGGTCTACAGTATGAAGGAACCCCTGGTCTACAGTATGAACCCCTGGTCTACAGTATGAAGGAACCCCTGGTCTACAGTATGAAGGAACCCCTGGTCTACAGTATGAAGGAACCCCTGGTCTACAGTATGAAGGAACCCCTGGTCTACAGTATGAACCCCTGGTCTACAGTATGAACCCCTGGTCTACAGTATGAACCCCTGGTCTACAGTATGAAGGAACCCCTGGTCTACAGTATGAACCCCTGGTCTACAGTATGAAGGAACCCCTGGTCTACAGTATGAAGGAACCCCTGGTCTACAGTATGAACCCCTGGTCTACAGTATGAACCCCTGGTCTACAGTATGAAGGAACCCCTGGTCTACAGTATGAACCCCTGGTCTACAGTATGAACCCCTGGTCTACAGTATGAAGGAACCCCTGGTCTACAGTACACTGTAAAAATTGTCACTTTGATTCAAAGTAAAAAAATTGCGTCAATTTGTTACACGCAATTGTATTACTTTCTCTCAACTTAAATAAAACACCTTCCTACGAAGCAAATATATTTACTTAATTTGAATGAAATAATTTCTTACAATCAACAAATCCAAACTAATTACTTTACTCCAAGTTGAAAAATAAACTTGTAAGAAGTTCATTTTTTTAAGTTGAGAGAAAGTAAAATAATTGCGTGTAACATTTGACGCATTTTTTTTACTTTGATTCAAAGTGAAAAAAACACCTTTCTACAAAGCAAATATATTTACTTACTTTGAATAAAATAATTTCTTACAATTAACAAAACTAAACGAATCACTTTACTCCAAGTTGAAAAATAAATTTGTAAGAAGTTTATTTTTTTAAGTTGAGAGAAAGTAAAATAATTGTGTGTAACATTTGACGCATTTTTTTTACTTTGATTCAAAGTGAAAAAAACACCTTTCTACAAAGCAAATATATTGACTTACTTTGAATAAAATAATTTCTTTCAATTAACAAAACTAAACTAATGACTTTACTCCAAATTGAAATATAAACTTGTAATAAGTTAATTTTTTTAAGTTGAGAGAAAGTAAAATAATTGCGTCTAACATTTGACGCATTTTTTTTACTTTGATTCAAAGTGTCAATTTGTGTCAACCTGTTGAATGAAGATTAGAATTAGTTTAACATGAAATTTACATGAAAAACATGAAATTACAGACACAAATGTATATTCTCAACATTTATTATGGCGTTTTCCAGAACATGCCATAATTACAAAGTGCCCTGTGCATGTGCACAATATACATTCACTGGGTCGGCAAATAAACAAACCTCAGATCCAACAACACAATGCAGATTCAATAAAATAACACTTGCACACAAATACTGGGAGACAAAGAGAAAGGCAGAGAGACAGTTAGCAAGAGACAGGCAGAAACTAAGGTGACATACAGAGACACAGAGGTAAAGAGACACAAATACTGGCAAACAAAGAGAAAGGCAGAGAGACAGTTAGCAAGAGACAGGCAGAAAGGTGACATACAGAGACACAGAGGTAAAGAGACACAAATACTGGCAAACAAAGAGAAAGGCAGAGAGACAGTTAGCAAGAGACAGGCAGAAAGGTGACATACAGAGACACAGAGGTAAAGAGACAGAATTTGAGGCAAGGCTTTAGTGCTTTGGTAAAATGTTAGGACCAACATGACATTACCTTTTCTAAAGTGAAATGTCTAAGATTAAGACAATGTAGCAAAAATATAACCAAAATTCAGAATGTCTGCAACATTCCCACAACTGTGTTCTCATTTAACAGATTATCTGTGACAATGAAATTAATTTCAAGGAAAACACCACAATTTTCATGAGGTTATGCAGGCTATGCATTTTTCACATTCACAAATTGCCTGCCAATAACATGACTGTCACACTATAGTGGATTAACCCAGTCTGTCTCACAGGAATCAGTCAGTATGTAACAGTAAATCAGTAATCAAGACATTAAACAGACATTAAACAAGCCAGACAGTAAACCAACCAACCAGCCAACCATCAAATCAGTCAGTCTGTAACAGTAAAATCAGTAATCTGACTGGTTAACAACCAGCCATACAGTAAACCAGCCAGCCATCAAATCAGTCAGTCTGTAACAGTAAAATCAGTAATCTGACTGGTTAACCAGCCATACAGTAAACCAGCCAGTCATCAAATCAGTCAGGAATCTAATCAGGCAGTCTGTCTTTAAGTCAGGCTCTGCTATATATTTATACTCATCCCACTTCAAAGAAACAAACCATATTCTTTCCTCTTTGATAACCCCAACATCCTCCTTAAATTTCTTCAAAATGTAATTTTTACTCGAGTTTAAACCCACAAAAACAACGGCTTTGTTCCATTTTGTCTGGCTTAGAATTAAATTAATTGTGTTATAATGAGCTGCCTGATAAGAGTTCCTGGTAAGGAAAATGAGTATTGGCATCTTTTAACCCAGATTAGACCGGAAACCACTATGTCACTTTAGTTGCCATCTATATCTGAAGAAACAGGTGAGACTGAGTCTTGTCGCTGTACTGACGTCTGGCTGCTTTACAGGTAAAAACATTTAGCTTTCTGTCTTCTGGCATGTCTCTTGTATAATGTACTTTTATGATAGAGACCACCTTTGAGTGATTAACAGAATTATGCTGACACATCCCACTTCAAATAAACAACCCATATTTTTCCTCTTTTATAACCCAAACAACTTCCTTAAATGTAATCTATTTCTCAAATTGAACCCCACAAAACAAAGGCTCTGTTCCATTTTCTGAGCTTTTTTAGAAGGGCTCCAACTAATTTTTTTATAATTAAAAACAAATGAAGGGATAGAATATTTTAAACGGAATGTGTGATTTGTAACTGGCTCACCTCTCCAAATAAAGACTTTACACAAGTTTCTGTACCCTTCGACATGTTTTTGCTCTGCAGGTCGATGAGGCTCTGTTAAAATATAAATAAAATAAAATCTATCCCACTTTGGCTGAGGTTTCACAGGTTTAGGCTCAAAGGCTCCATCTATATCCATCCTCTACCCAACTAATTTTACAAATAAAACAAATGTAGGGACAGAATGTTTTAAACAGAATGTGTATGTAATTTCTGAGGCTCACATTAACCTTGCTCCAAGTATGTGACTTCTTAGGCTCACAATTAACCTCGCTCCAAGTAAAGACTTCACAAAAAAAGGCTACAAAACCTTATTGCAGAATTATTTTTGCTCTTCATGTGCATGAGGCTCTTAAAATATAAAGAACAATAAAATCTATCCCACTTTGGCTGAGGTTTCACAGGTTTAGGCTCAAAGGCTCCATCTATATCCATCCTCTACCCAACTAATTTTACAAATAAAACAAATGTAGGGACAGAATGTTTTAAACAGAATGTGTATGTAATTTCTGAGGCTCACATTAACCTTGCTCCAAGTATGTGACTTCTTAGGCTCACAATTAACCTCGCTCCAAGTAAAGACTTCACAAAAAAAGGCTACAAAACCTTATTGCAGAATTATTTTTGCTCTTCATGTGCATGAGGCTCTTAAAATATAAAGAACAAAAAAATCTATCCCATTTTGGCTGAGGTTTTACAGGTTTAGGCTCCATCTATCCATCCTCTACCCATTTTACAAATAACAAGTTAAGACACAATGTTTTAAACAGAATGTGTGATTTTTAAGGCTCACATTAACCTTGCTCCAAGTTTGTGATTTTTAAGGCTCACAATTAACCTTGCTTCAAGTAAAGACTTTACACAACATCAAACAACAGCTTTCCTGCAAGGTTCTGTACCCTTTTTGACATCTTTTTGCTCTCAATGTCCATAATGATTTTCTGAAAGGCCTCAAAACAATACTTGAGCTCTTCTGGATACTTCAAGTTCAGGGCATAGATAAGGCCAAACAGCATGGCACAGGCAGAAGCAACGGAGGACAGCTCACTGAGTACCTCAACACCATCAATAATGATGCCAATTTCCACCGGCTTGCAGAGAGGACCTTTATCTTCACGCAGGACAAACACCCCCATGTTGGTCTTCACAAGCTCTGTCTCAGCCTTATCCTTCTCGACAACCTGAAGACGGACAGACAAGGAGGGATAAAGAGAGAACATTAGCATTTGTCAAAGTTAGATAGACAAGACTGACAGACTCGCCTCTTAAGAGACAGGACTGACAGACTAATGTGTAGTCGCATAATAATAAGGCAAGTCAGGCTGTGTCTCAGTGCCATGTGTTCACAGCACAGTCATATACAGACTCAGTAACATCCACATGCAAGATGGAGCTGCTGTGCTGGTGAGGTTTTTTTAATTCTTAGTGCCAGGGTACATGTCAGCATAATTCCACTAATCACAATATACATTATACAACATACATGACAGAAGACAGAAAGCTAAATGTTTTTACCTGTAAAGCAGCACAGAGCCAGACATCAGTACACAGCAAGACTTACAGTCTCACCTGTTCCTTCAGATATAGATAGTATAGCAACTAAAGTGACACAGGGGTTTCCGGTCTAATCTGGGTTAAAAGATGCCAATACAAACTTTCCTTACCAGGTACTCTTTAATCAGGTCGCTCTCATCTTCACCCAGGTACATGATGAGGCACTTGAGAAGACACTCTCTTCGGATGTTTATTTCCAGACTCTGTAGAACAGATATATTTGAAAACATTAAATAGATTAAAATGCAACTTTACATTACTGGCCTAATGGAAATCAAACCAGTAAGACTCCCTAATCGGGAGATAAGCTGCCGTCAGGTCGCAAATGTGTTTTGCTAAAATCAGGGGGACAGATCCATGTGGATGACATGACTCTAGACATACTGTGTACCGTTTTGCGTGATTTTAGGGCAAAATCTGTAGGAGCAGTGTCCAAAAATGTGTTCATTTCATACCTGATCAATAACTTGAAGTGTATCCTTTGTCTTTTCACGGATTGCTCCTCCTTTGCTCCGGATGATGTTAAGCAGCTCACCGCTCCGCTTATCCAGAGATGCCATAAATCTTGCCTCGATGGGTACTGTGTAGTCCAGTAAAAATAAAGCTGAGGTTGGAAAAAATTGTGTTATTTAGTTTTTCAACTGATTCTGACAGGAAATTAGGTCTACTAGCCAGGATAAAAAATCTACCATAATCTGCTCACTGGAAATACCCACAGTGGCCAAATCAAGTTGGGCTCCCATTGACTTTCTATACAGGAGGAAATACCCAGAAAAAGAATCTGCTTTAAGTAGGATGTGAGGGGTCTAACTAGGGGGTTGTCATGATGCTGAATCCATTGCAAGCATTTGTTTTGCACAAAAAACCTTCATTGGCCCCAGAAAACGCCCACAAAACCATCATTTTCTGGGGCCATTTTTAGCCCAAGGAATGTTTTTTGTGCAAAACAAATGCTTGCAATGGATTCAGCATCATGACAAACCCCTAGTTAGACCCCTAACATCCTACTTAAAGCAGATTTTTTTCTGGGTATTTTCCTCCTGTATAGAAAGTCGATGGGAGCCCAACTTGATTTGGCCACTGTGGGTATTTGCAGTGAGCAGATTATGGTAGATTTTTTATCCTGGCTAGTAGACCTAATTTCCTGTCAGAATCAGTTGAGAAATTAAATAACACAATTTTTTCCAACCTGAGTGGATTTTTTTCCTAGAATTACTAGACTAGTGGTGATGCGCTGGAATTCTGCACATATCTGAAACATACAAGAGATTTCATGTAAGATATATGAAGGCAGGTTGGTAGTGTTAGGGGAGAAATGCAGGTGGAGAGGTAGAGACAGCTATAGAGAGAGGGAAGACAGAGGGACACATGCAGAAAGCAGTGAAGACCATGCAGAGTCACAGGTGGGAGAAGAGCAGCAGATGGATTGAAAGACAGCAGCAGGCAGTTCTGAGACAAGTAGTGTCACAGCAAAACCAGCGCACACTACAGTTTCAATTAGCTGAGCACCTACCTCCTCTTCTACAAACAGAGCTGGCCATCGCTCCTGCAGCAGTTCCACCCTGGGCTGTTTATCCACTATTTCTTGTCTCCGTAGGGAAAACGTCTTGGCCATTTTTTCTCTGACGATCCTCTCATTGTTCCTTTTCTTCACCTCTTTCAGGAGTGCCTGGCGCTCCATTTCAAGTTGCTCTGCTGATTCACCGAGTGGAAAGGGTGGCATATGGTTGGCTTCACCACGTTTGGGACGTTTGATTTTCTTTGCTGGGTAGGCATCATCTGGAGCCTTGTTCTTCAGGGAATTGACAGCAAACTCTGGGCATCCAAGTCCCTTCAGATAGGTGCGTTGGTTTCCCAACTTCGTAGCTATTCTCTTTTCCCACGCAATGGCACCTTTTAATAGCCCTGGCATTTGCAAGCAAGGGTGCTTGTTGATCAGTGCCTCTGCAACTTCAATGCGGTCTTCCTTAGTGGGGTAAGATTTATACTGGTAGATCTCGTCAGCCACCCTTGAAAGAATGTTTTGTAACATCTTTTGAGAGACAGGAAGCCTTGTACCATCTACCTGGAAAGCCACATTGCCCCTCTCCAACTGCAGTTCGGTATCATAGGAAAAGAGAGGAATGGGAAATACTTTGGGCCATGGTGCACTTCTTGAGCCAATGGAGTCAGATGAAGTAGAAGCAGGCGAGGAAAGAAGAATTGTGTCGTCAGTAGAGGAAGTGGACAAAGTCTCATCACGGCACCGGTCCAATCCAGTTCTTGGGGCTGCAGCCGCTGAACCTTCTGCCAACTTGATTACTTTTATAGTTCCAAGATTCTCAAGGTCTCCAGTATTTGTCAAAGTTAGAAATTCACCAAATTCTCTGTCCTGGTATTGAAGCCTGAAGTCCCCCATTATTGAACAAGTGTCTCTCACTTTAGCAAGAAGCTCCTCCATAGTTACTGGAATCCCATTTGGCAGAATCAACTTCCTTCTATCCTCATCACCCAAGTGAACCAAAAGCTTTGCCGCCGTGTTTTGGGCCATGGTTGACAGATTCTGAGTTGGAGAATAACACAATGAAAGTAATGTTAGTTGGATAATCATTCATAGATACATGGACTGTTTGTTCAGTAACAGGGGTCTCCTCATCTCTCCCGTAAACAGAAAATAAGTTGTCAGGTCAAGATACCAATTTTAACCAATCAGGAAAATACAGGACAAATGATAGATGAAATTAGCAGTGATTACATTTCAAACTGGAACAAATGTTGAACAATTCTGTGGTCTCCATCAGGATTAGATAGCATTTGTAACCCATCTGAAAATGTACTCTGGTCATTTTAGAGCTGGATGGAGACCATTATTGGAAAGACTATAATACCGAACAACTTTAAACAAGCAACACAAATTTAAGGGATTTTCTTTCCCGATTGGATAAAATTGGCATCCAAGCCATGACTTTGATCACAATATGTTATAATGACCTTAAACATGTATGTATCGCTTTGGAACCACCATGCGCCTCCCTCCAACTGTGTAGCCAGCCAGTGGGTATGGGTCGTTAAGATTATGGTGTTCCACAAGTTCAATATCCCTGGTAGAGGATGTGGTCAGGATATAGGCTCTGAAATGTTCAGTGTACCATGCATCAAGCTTTCTGACAATAAAAACTGGTTTCTCTTGGAGAACAATCATCTGAATTATTTCACCAAACTCTGGCAGGCCACCAAGCTCCCCTTTTGCAAGAATCATGCCATCCCTGTAGTTGAAGCCTTCATAGGTTACATCTTTGGCCATACACAAAACATCCACATTTAGGTTCTTCTGCCTAACAGCACAAGCTATTTCTTCCCTTAGAAGATCAATTGAAAGCATGGAAACATTTTTTACTTCCAGAGTGCGTGTCAGGAATCTGCATACGTTCAATTGGTGTGCCATATGAAACTGATGCCTCTGTGCCAATGATAGAAGCACATTTTTGTAACAGTTTGTGTGCCGCACAACCCTTTTGAAGAAGCTATGTTTCGCCTCGAATCTCATTGTCCATAGGGCAACCAGGGGCCCAAACTCTATGCTCTATTAGCTCAGGATAATGCTCCAAATAGTGGTGTTTGGGCAAAAGTTTGGTGGCAGGGAAAACCTCTTGGTATACTATCCTATGTTCAGATATCTTAAATTGCAGATAATCTATAGATTCTTTGGTGTGAACAGGTGCGACAACAAGGTCTACAATGTCTTTCAGCTGATTTAGAACTTCCCAGGCAGGTTCACTGACAGGCACTCTGTTTCCAATCAGAAAGGGCAAAAACCTCAGCAGGCTCCAGTTTTCATGGGCATTACCTCCTATTGTGTTCCTTTTGGAAAATGTGACGGGCACAGCATGGGGACAATTTGTTTTGTCATTCCACTTAAAAGGAAAGTTTATAATTGCATTATTCAAGTCGACCAATGTAAAATATCTTTTAGATATTAACACAGTCAAGCACAATGCTATCTCTCTAGGTACAATTCCCTCAAAGAGGTCGTGCATAATATCAGGGGGGAAACCAGTTGTTACTTTGAAGTGAGACAGCTTATCTGAAAATACACAAACACGTTTCACACCATAATGACTTTCCAAGTGATTTTGGCTTATAGCCTCAAGATGAGCAGCATGAATGGCTTCTGTTCTCCGAGAAAATGTTCCCAATGAAACTTGTGTAGTCTGAATTTCTTCCTTCTCTGCTGTACAAAATCTGCATACATAGGTTCCTGAGAAGCTCTCCACAAATCATGCAAGGCTATGTGCACCAAGGTTGTCTGCACAAATACACTGCACAGTGCCCTTTATTGTCCTTCCCAGTTTAGCGATGAAAAGGCCATCATTCTCCAAAGTGACAAGATCATCTAACAAAGGCTCTAACACTTTTTCATAACCATAATGCTTAACATCATCGCTTTTAATTAAGGCACATAAATATATGGCCGACAGGTTTGAGTTCGAGCCTGGAGGTAAGTTACCTAAAGTCCAATAAATTCCTAATACTTTGTGTTTCTTCTTTGATGTGCCAATAGGATTACAGACTTCGTACTCATCTCCAAACAAGATCAACGATATGGCAGTCTCAGAAAATAGCGCATTCTGTTGGCAATTGAGGGAATCAAAAAAGCTTGTGTATTTCAGTTGATCATCTGCTCTATAATTTGATTTCAAATTGACCGCTTTGTCAAGTATTGAGTCACAATCAAGAACTTGCTGCAAAGACTTAAGTATCGGAACATACTGAAATGATCTTTTAGTTGTACGGTCAAGAAAATGCTCAATAGGTTCTACAACATTGAAATGTTTTTTGTAGTATGCCTTCCGTTTCCACACAGTGGAAAGGTGACATCCGATTGCTGTTGGAATGGGGTGTGACTCGCAGAGAACAGAAGCCAATTCCTGCACAATAGCTGCATCAACCTGGCAATTATGTTCCTGTAATAGCTGGGTTATTTTTTGATTGGCAACAGGGACTGAAATGGTACTTAATAAATACTGTAGCTCCTGCAAGAGGTCATCAACAGCCACACCCTGGACAAGAAAAACATGCTCCAACTTCAACAACACTGAGGCAAATTTACACTCAATAGAACTGGACACCTCTTCAATATTTTGTGTTTCATGGACAGAAGCATTGGACTCATGATCTGAAATATCCTGCAATTCATGGCTAACAATTGAATCATCAGAGGGATTACTAGGGTCTGGCCTTAAATTCTGAGCAATGTCAGACTTTAAATCGTTTATAGAACAGGCCTTGTGGTTTCTAGATTCATGAGTCCTGAAGGATCCAGAAATGTTTGTCTTATATGAGCAACCTTGAAAAATACATGTAACAGTTTCAAAATTGAGCAGATGCTGTCCAATGTGATGCAAATACTCTTTCAAAGTTGTGTTGTCTTTATAGTCACACAAAAGGCAAGTTAGAGTTGTCAATTCAGATTTTTCAGTATTAAGTTCATGGTGACTCCTTGACAAGTGACTCAAAAGTGAATTCCATGTCTTAAAGGAGCAAGGGCAGGTTGCGTAGGTGCATGGATATGAGTGACGACGTCCAAAATGTCTATGCTCAAGTTTATAATGCTTGAGAAGCTCCGATCTCCTTGGTTTGGTAACACCACAGTCTTTGCATTTCCACATGAACACTTACAGGAACAGCCAAGGATTCAATGTCCACTGCAGCAGAGCAGAAGTCCAGAACAGCAGAATAAATCCGAGGGAAGCAGAGCGTCCAAAGAGCCAATGAGCCAGAGAATAACCTGTAGAAAGAAATGAAAGCCATTTAGAACTCCAAGTTATGACAAGAGATAAACTATCAGGATACAAGTGACCTTCAGGTCGCATGTATACACAAATTGGCCTGTAAGTGGCATTAAAAGCAACCTCATGGTGGCACTAGAAGAGGGGCATGTGAGAAATTAGGGGCATAGGTTGTGGTTTGCCAGCCAAGAGTGTGTGTGTGCGCAAAGTTTGGCATGGATAGGGGCAACGGAGGTAAGAGTAAGGGCCAAAAGTATGATGTTATGGACAGACTGAAGGAGGGACTGACAGCTGGTGGAGGTTTTGATAGTAACTGTGACCTGACAGTCACAATAATAAGGAAGTGACTCACGTCTGCAGACGAGGGAGGCGTTCTGCAGGCCCACAGGGTTGCAGCGCACCGTGTAGTTGACCGTCTGGCTGGATGTGAAGGCCGTGCGGCCCCAATTCAGGAAGACCGCTGAGGAGCTGTTGGCCTTGGAGTGGACGGGGGCACCAGGCGGTCTCTGACGGCTGAGGGGGGGAGAGAGAGAGACATGATTTGCAAGTTTCACAATTTCTCAAAAATAGCAGATCTACAAGCTCGCAGCAGGCAGGTTGCATATGTGCATGACAACGTCCAACATGTCTATGCTTTAACACTTACAGAACAACCAAGGGTTCAATATGCAGAGCAGAAGTTCAGAACAGCAGCCAGGCACCACTGAAGTTAAGGGTCTGCAGAGAAGCAGACCAGTCTGTAGACAGAAAGTAAAGTCACACCAAAGGTTAATATTACCAATTATCGAGGGTTTAAAAACCATTTAGACCTGAACACAAATCTCTGTCACTTTAGATTTGAACCACTTTAACCATTATTTTATACTTTAACTATTAAAAAAAATAGCATATATACAAGCTCACAGCGCGGCACTCGGTGCCGCTCTGCGAGCTTGTATAGCTTGCATTTACACATTATACACTTAACTGGTCAGCCAAGGTTTCACAGTCCGCAGCAGTAGAGCAGAACACAGAATGAAGGTGACGGCAGCCAAACCTCCAAAGTACCGAGCCAGGGGCTGACCTGCAGACAGAAAAGAAAGCATTTGTTACTCACAATTCTACACCAGTTAAGACTCCCTAATCGGGAGAAAAGCGACCGTCAGGTGGCATACATAAACTTTAGAAATACTGTGTACCGCTTTGCGTGATTTTAGGGCAAAATCTGTAGGAGCCGTGTCAAAAATGTGTTTTGCATTAAAGCCATCTATGAAACAGTTCAATCTGAAATAAATATACCAGTGAGCCCAGGGGGCCGAGCACCACTGAAGTGAAGGGTCTGCACTCAGAGAAGCCAGGAACAGCCAAGGAACAAGAAACAGACCAGTCTGTAGACAGAAAGGAAAGCCACACCAAAGGTTAATATTACAAAGTATCAAGGGTTTAAAACCCATTTAGACCTGAACGCAAATCTCTGTCACTTTAGATTTGAACCACTTTAACCATTATTTTATGTTTTAACTTAAAAAAAAAAATAGAAGATACACAAGCTCACGCGCTGCGAGCTTGTAGATCTGCTACTTTTGAAATGTAACACTTGTGCAAGTCTGAATATTTTTGACCCAATTCTATGTCTTCTAAATCCTTCTTCCAAATGAGTGGTTCTCAAACGTTTTCACAACAGCAAATGTTCTTTGCACCTCATATATTTTATATAAAATATTTAAAGATATATTCAAAGACTTCAAGGAGGAAAAACAAATACGATTTTTCAAAAACAGAAGATCTACAAGCTTGCGGTGCTGTGCGCTTGAATATCTGCTATTTTTCAATACTTAAAAGCATTAAATAATTCTAGATATAAATGAGTTAAGAGGTTAAATGTCACAAAAATACACAACATGAATCCACATTGATAGAAACTATCATTTGTAAACATTAAAGCCATCTATGAAACAGTTAAATCTGAACAATTAATAATGGCCATGGAGGTCCCAGCTTCATTCTTCTCTCACTAAGGGGACCAGCATAAGCATCTACAAGCACAGTAGCTCACAACACACTATCGCACTGTAGATCTGCAATAAATAAATACATAAATAAAACAATTGATTCTTCTATGACATACCATCATAATATCCACCATCAGCCTAGCTGCCAAGTGTAGCCTTTACCTCCTGCATTACATGCAATTACAAGCAGCTGGTACACAGGATGCTTATTGCTGCCTAACACTAATAATCACCTGCACAGCATTTCTTGACAGAAAGTAGCTCATATCATGTTTACAGTGGATTTTTATCAAACACTTTGCACATTGGATAATACAAGCTTTCATAAAACTACAATGTTGGTGAGTTTAACGTTTAATATATTCAGATAGCACTTTTCTGTTTGGATGCATGGGTGTTGAAACTATAGCCTATTCAGTATCCATTAGTCACAAGACTCACAACCAAAAGCATAAGTGAACAATCCTGCTCCTCCTCCTGCTGTCAAAAAGTTGAAATTATTATACAATGTGAAACTGTCACACTTTGAGCTTGTAGATGTTTATTTCTTACATTAGGTTTAATCCATAGATATATCATAAATAATACAGGAGGTAGCCACATTGTACACCTAGGCCATTTGAAAATAGATGATCTACAAGTTCACAACGTGAGTTAGTAGATCAGCTATATTCAAATACCGGTTATTTTGTACTTTTACTTTTAGTACTTCAGTAAATTGAGATTCCACCACATTCATACACTAACAGCCAGCCCCAAAAAGTGGCGAGTCACCCGGAGCTCCGGGGGGTCCCCGGCCGCTTCGACGTGACGGCCGAGGAAGAGGCCCCTCGGTCGGACGCGAGAAGGAGCCGCGTCGGCACCTCGCCGCCCGGTTCTGAGTCTCTATATCCCCAGGAGGGGTGCCCTAAGACTTACATTTTGAATTCCAGACGTACGTGTAACTGTAACCGGGTATTTCTACATTGCAGTATTTATACTTGTGCTTGTATATAGGGCTAAAAGAGACGATTTATGAGCTCGATAAACAAAACAAAACAAAACGCGGGTTGCCGCCCTTCTCTCTAGCTAGCTCTGTAGCTAGCTCTGGTCCTGCTCTAGCCGGTGCCTAGTTAATGTCCATTGCGTGCATCCGTTTTAGGTCGCACCAACTCACAAACTGTATCCGGCCATTTCTGCATACACTTACACGCATGCTAAAATTCCATTTCCGTTTCCCGCACGGACCGGAAATAAAGGCGAAAAGCCCCGGCTCTATGCTATAGCCCCCGGCCGGTTAGCGAGCCCACCAAACCAAACTAACAAGACAACTTGCGTTTATTTCACACCACCACTAACCTAATTTAATAAACCCACAACTTCACAACACGGCGACACGCACCGTGCTTGATAAATACGCTATCGGTGGTACACGCGGGAACGCTGATTCAAGCTAACTGTGCAGTGGTAGCTGGTTGTTACCCTATGCTAACGTTAGCATTATCCACGACCACAAAGCACATCATATTAATTAAACATGCCTAAAATGCTTTTGAAAAACTCCAGCAAATACTGCAGCATGCATAGAAAATGTAAATATATCGGCCACAGTTCATGTTAGTTCATTTCAATACTTAGTGAGTTGTTGTGACATAAATTATATTATATTATTATAGTCATAAAAACGGGGAAACAGCGAGATTTGTAAAACAACGGCTGGTCTTTTTAACATAAAATAATGGACATTAAAATAATGGATATTTTATTAAAACATTTCATATTTCTTTCCGTTGTTTGTGAATATTTGAATTACCCGCCGTCCGTCTTCCCAATGCAAACAGCTACAGTGCGGACAAAAATCCAAGATGGCGGATATTTATATGAAGGCGGTACCAAACAGGACTGAACCTGATGACGTCAGAATCACGTGAATTCAAAGGAACCTGAAAATGCACTTTCTTATCAAGTTAAAAATGTACTTTGATCCTAAATAAGGCAGATTTACTTTGAAGTAAGCTGATTGAAGTAGGTTACATCAATGAATAGACAGTATAGTAATTTTATTACTTCAGATCAAGCAGAAACAACTATTTATATGAATGGCCAGCCAAGTGCACTATTTACAGTGTATGAACCCCTGGTCTACAGTATGAACCCCTGGTCTACAGTATGAAGGAACCCCTGGTCTACAGTATGAACCCCTGGTCTACAGTATGAACCCCTGGTCTACAGTATGAACCCCTGGTCTACAGTATGAACCCCTGGTCTACAGTATGAAGAATGTATTGAAGAGAACAGAGGATCGGACACAAAGGTCACAGGTAAAACAATATTAAAAAGATTTAGTTCTTAAACTCAAAAATATACTAACGTAAAAAAATAAAAATTAACTAACCCAGGTTTTAGGATTTTAGGATTGTTTTTTTTTTTTTTTCGTTACGCAAACCGAGCTCTCTTCTGAAAGCTAAGATAACAGCATTGCACATCACCATGAATCATACAGATTTTGACAATATTTAACCTTAACTTCACAACAGGGACGTGCTGGGCCCCTGATTCAGCCCGGGAAAAAAAAGTTTGAGCGGCCCTCATTGCGCGCTATAGAGAGAGATCTCTCTCTATAGCGCTGCTGCTGCTCAAATATTTGTCATTTCAGTTGTGTGATCTGCTGTTTTCACTACTTTTGTGCAACAGCCTTGTATGATGAAGCAGGGCTTTGCTTTGCGAAAACATTTACAAATTTGAAACTTGGAGATACGAGGTTTCTGCCCGACAGTGACAATTTACTTTGTTGGCCGCCCAGCCCCCAAAATGGATCGATGGCCGACATTTTTTTTAATTTTTTTTTTCCTAATGGCTGGCCTGGACCGGCAGGGAATGAACCGGCCGTTCGGGAGTTGTCCCACTTTTCCCAATGGCCAGCACGTCCCTGCTTCACAATCTTCACAATAATATACTTCAATACACATGAACGGTTAAACTAAAATACAAATTCACAAAATAAAGCAGCACTTACTAAAATGAACACAATATCCAAACTTGTCTCCCACAGATGCTAATTTGCTATTTAACACATTCTTGTTACTTTAAAAACAATTTGTTTTCTTACTCAACTCTATACCCCACCTGTTGTAGGTTGACATGGGTTCATCTATACCCCACCTGTTGTAGGTTGACATGGGTTCATGCTGCTTATTGTGAATGTGAACTTTCACTTGTCTTTGTAAGTCACTCTTGGTAAATGCTGAAACAACAGAGACTGACACAATATGTCCATATATGGGCATTCTAGGATATGGGCTTATTATTGATGACATGATCAGGGATCTCTATATATGGGCATAAAAGGGTCAAGGACGGAATTAATTTGCAAGCGCTGACTCATTGTGACATCACATCAGAAAGGCTCTGACATCACGTACACCACATGAGTCAACAAAAAATGCCATGGTTACGTATTGAATGTCATCATTATGACATGTTTTGATGTTCCTATGGGCATAAATGGACAGAGGCAAACATCCGAGTTTTCCAGTACCGGCACTGTGTCTGCAGAGATCTCCATATATGGGCATAAGTGGACACAGGCAAACAGACAGATAACTCCATATATGGGCATAAATGAACACAGGCAAACAGATGGTCAAAACGGGTTCTACAGAGATCTCCATATATGGGCATAACATCGACATTGACAGATATCTCCATATATGGGCATAAATGGATACAGGCAAAAACATATGGTCAAAACGGGTCTTATGACAGGTAGGGTTTTTCAAAAAAACATTTATGGACTGACCATGTAGTGTACCTACTACTAATCATAATGATTTTACATATAGGGCCTACAGTATAAAAAGCAGAGACGGGTGGACATTTAACACAATGTAATAACCTATATTAATAAGTTATGTTTACCCACATGCTATATCTGAATCAAGTTTCACATGCACTATTAAAACCAGTAAGGCTCCCTAATCGGGAGATAAGCGACCGTAGGTCACTTATCTCCACAAATAGGGCAAAAATGTGTTTTGCCAAAATCTTCCTGATCCATGTTGATGACATGAGTGTAGACATACTGTGTAGTGATTTTCGTGATTTTAGGGCAAAATCTGTAGGAGCAGTGTCCAAAAATGTGTTTTTAAAAATCGGCCTGGAGGTGGCGCTATATGGGACAGATTCATGTTGATGGGATGAGTGTAGACATACTGTGTACCGATTTGCGTGATTTTAGGGCGAAAATTGTAGGAGCAGTGTCCAAAAATGTGTTTTGCAAGAATCGGCCTCATGGTGGCGCTAGAAGAGGGCCATGTGAGAAATGAGGGGTGGGGTCTCCGCGCCGGCAAGGCGGACGAATAGGTACCGGCCCCGGCTGTCCCGGTCGCTCCTAGCCGGAGTTACGGCATTTTATGTGAGCTGCAGTGTAGGGGGTCCTCCACTGGGGGGGGCCACCACTTTTGCATCCGTTCTGGAGCACCAGGAGTCGGTGGTCCCCGGGAATTCCCCGTGAGCAGCCCCGTTGGGGTGGTCATTTGGTCAGTTTTGCACATTTGGTCATTTTTTACATCTGGGGGTCCCCCAGGGACCTGGGGGTCCCTGGAGCTCCGGGGGTCCTTGGAGGTTGTAGTTTGGCAGCCAAGGAACGTGTGTGCAAAATTTTGCATGGATCGGGGCAATGGTTGCGGAGATATGAGCAGGGCAAGAGTGTGACGTGTGAGGTGTGACAGACAGACGGAGGGACTGACTGACTTACACTTTGTGGAGGTTTTGATAGTAAGGTGCGACCTGACGGTCGCAACAATGAGAAGCCCATGCTGTGATTTCCAAGGTAAAGGGTAGGAGGTATTCATCACATTGATACCAACTAATGGAATAGAACACACTAACAATGTAACACAAAATCAATAATAAGCAGCGAAGCAGAAGAAAACACACAATGGTGATGTTTCTCTATTAGTTAAAATGAATAACCAGTAAGACTCCCTAATCGGGAGATAAGCGACCGTCAGGTCGCAGCGTGATTTTAGGCCAAAATGTGTAGAAGTGTGGAAAAATGTGTATGTAAAAATCGGCCTGATGGTGGCGCTATATGGGACAGATGCATGTTGATGAGATGAGTGTAGCCATACTGTGTACCGATTTGCGTGATTTTAGGGCAAAATCTGTAGGAGCAGTGTCCAAAAATGTGTTTGAAAAAATCTGCCTGATGGTGGCGCTATATGGGACAGATCCATTTTGATGACATGAGTGTAGACATGCTGTGTAGCGATGTGCGTGATTTTAGGGCAAAATCTGTAGGAGTAGTGTCAAAAAATTAGTTTTTAAAAATTGGCCTGAAGGTGGCGCTAAATGGGACAAATCCATGTTGATGACATCAGTGTAGAGCAAGTGTGTACCGATTTGCGTGATTTTAGGGCAAAATTGGTAGGAGCAGTGTCCAAAGATGTGTTTTAAAAAATCGGCCTGAAGGTGGCGCTAAATGGGACATATCCATGTTGATGAGATGAGTGTAGACATACTGTGTAGCGATTTGCGTGATTTTAGGGGCAAATCCGTAGGAGTAGTGTCCAAAAATGTGTTTTAAAAAATCGGCCTGAAGGTGGTGCTAAATGGGACAGATCCATGTTGATGAGATGAGTGTAGACATACTGGCCCTCATTTATCAACGTGGTGCAGATCAAAATTTGGGTGTACACCGAAATTTAGGGAAGTCTCGACATTTATCATTTCAACTTGACTTTGACGTTGGCGTAGGGTAGGATCAAATCTCACGTCAAGTCCAGAGGTGGTGTAGGATTCATCTTACACCACTTTGTTCCATTGTAGACGTGCGGAGCAGCATTGTGTAACTACTTGACAGGCAATGGACACATGTATCCACTCGAAAATGTATATCCAACACAATAATAAATAATCCTGTGAAAATATAACATTTTATAAAAGTATATTATAGCCAGCTACATCATGGACATGCACGCCGATTTTATTTCCAAGTTACAATGACAAGCAATCAAAATCTAGCAACATGGAAGCAATCTACTGTTAAGTGCTTTAACAGTCTATATGTTAAGATTGCAGATCTGGCTCAGAACAAGCACATTATAGCCTACGAACGCATGCGAGAGCATTTTCGGGACCAGCGCGGCGCCGCTGTGATCTACCGTGAGGCGTGAGCCTCCAATTTATACAGTGACGCGAGTCCTTTTAAATATGGATAAAACCCGAAGCTCCAAACCTGGCTGTGCCCAGCCCCGCGCACGCACGCTGCGGATGATTTATTTGGGGGTCCACGGCCCACCTGGGAGAAGACCAGCCCGCGCAGGAACGGTACATGATCAGTTCGCACTCAAACGTGCATTGCGCTCGCCGCCGAAATTGGGTTAAATTAATATCCAAAACGTAACCGTGGGGTCTCTCAATTTATACAGTAGGCTAGATACTGTATACTATGCTGGAGTTAATGATGAAACCCGACGTGGCGAGCCTTGAGATCATGGCCATGGGGATTGCTTGTAACCAAATGAACGCGCTCTGTCTGCGCACGCACGGCACGGGTAGGCAATGGCTTAAATTAATAACCAAAAGTATTCATGGCAGTGACCAGTGACTTGTGTCATTCATGTCGGCTGCGGTGCTATAGCCTCCTTGTCAAAGATTGTACCGTTGGTTAATCCCACGTTTCCACGGTCAAAGACTCAATTCGCTGATTGGGGAGTGGTGACCGCTGTGGTGCATCTGTAAGAATGCAAGAGAGGCTTCTTCTTCTCTTTAAGTAGTTCTATTCCAAACAAAAAGGTTCACAAAAAGGGTGCTTCAATGCAGTCCCAAGTTCGCATATAAGGAAAATAAAGTCTCTTCTGTAAAGTTATCGAAAAACACAAGAATAATGTCCAAACTCCTCACTAGTCTAAACAGCTCCTCACTCTCTGATTGCAGCAGACAAAACTGAGCTGAACTAGCAACCCCCACTCCCCTGGACACACCTGGCACCTGCAATTATCTGCCTGACTCTCTCTCTAGGCTAGGCTGAAACACAGATTATCAATTATCAATAATCAGTCAAATAATTAGGCAAGCAATTAAACACAATGTCCTTCATCACAGCCGCCCCCAAATTTGTACAGTCAAATTTGCTAATTCTGAGAAGGACCGGGGGTTTCAGGAGCCGTCTCGGGTATGGCAGGGAGTGGGATGAGACGGGCAACCGGTCTTGTGTAGGTCTTGCTGTTAACTTGAATCTTTGCTGTTCGAATCCTTCCATCTGCCCCTGGAATGACCTTGGTGATGCGGCCGATAGGCCAGAGTGCTCTTGGGAGCTGGGGGTCCACAATCATGGCGACCACACCAGTTTGCAGAGGGGCCGTCTCTTTCTGCCACTTAGTGCGGGTCTGCTGGGCTGGGAGGTAGAGCCGGATGAACTTTTTCCAGAATTGGTCGGCGAGGACCTGTGTGTGTCTCCAGCGGCGGCGGCTCAACAGCTCAGACTCGGGGTATACAACCTGAGGCAGCGATGGGTCGGGCCGCCCCATCAAGAGCATGTTCGGGGTTACTGGGTCTGGGTCTGCTACGTCACTGGATACATAACCCAGGGGCTTCGAGTTCAAGATGCCCTCTACCTCAATAAGCACTGTGCGCAGGACCTCCTCTGTCACGGTCTGCATCTGGGTAGTAGAGTACAGGGCAGCTTTGATTGACTTGATTTCCCTCTCCCAGACACCCCCGAAGTGAGGTGCACTGGGGGGGTTGAATCTGAACTTGACCTGCTGTTTGGCTAGTTCAGACTGTAGAGTAGGGTGCAATAGACTTGAATGAGTTGTGTAGCTCCTTTTCACCACCCTTGAAGTTGGTGCCCTGGTCTGATAAAAGCTCAGCTGGCTTCCCTCTGCGTGAGATGAAGCGGCGGAGAGCCATTAGGAATGAATCCTGGTCCAGACCACTCAGGACATCGATGTGGACTGCCCGGGTGGTGAGGTACTTGAATAGTATACCCCACCGCTTCTCGTTTCGCCGTCCAACTCGTACTGTGAAGGGCCCGAAACAATCCATTCCTGTCGAGAAGAAAGGTGGTTTGAACAGCCGCAGACGTGCAGGGGGTAGGTCTGCCATCTGTGGTACTGTAGGGTTTGCTCTCCATCTCTGACAATCCGGGCAGCTGTGCTGGTGTCGCCTTACTGCCTCTCTTCCACGCAGGATCCAATACTTGCGCCGGAGTTCTGCAAAGAGCCTCTCCGAGCCTGGGTGATGGAGATCTTGATCCGCATCATGGATAATGAGTTTGGTCACCTGGTGAGCTGGATCCAGTACTATGGGGTGAATGGTTTCCGGGTCCAGAAGGTCACTGCGACGCAGTCTACCTCCAACTCGGATGAGCTCCAGTTGCTTGTCATACTCAGGGGCTAGGGTGATCAAACGGCTGGTGGAGGGGACTGGTTTGTTGTCTGGCAGGTGCTGGAGGTCACTAGCAAAGCAGTCGATCTGGGATTGTCTCAGCAGGTCTCTCTCAGCCTCTCGATAATCTTCTGCAGATGGGGTAGACTGATCACCTGCCGCCCCGTGGCGTGCCTGCACAACAGCCTCCACCATGTCCTTAAAACTAGTGAACTGGCTGGCATCAATTTGGGGGGGAAGAGGAGCGGTGGTGATGGAACCGCAGAATGCGGCCTTTCGCAGCTCTGTGCCATCCAAGGACTCAACTTGTGGCTTTGTGGGCCAGCTCTGGGGTGGAAGGAGCAAGAATGCTGGGCCGTGGCTCCACTGGGATTTCACTGCAAGCTCCCTCAGTGTCTTTCCACGGGTGAGGTCATCTGCAGGGTTATTAGCCGAGTCCACATACCTCCAGGATTGGGCTCCAGTCAGTTCCTGGATCTCAGCGACTCTCGTACCCACGAACACTTTAAAGCGACATGATTTAGACTGGAGCCACGTGAGAACTGTGGTGGAGTCTGTCCAGAGCACCACCTCGTCGAGCTCCAGGGTGAGTTCACGTTGCAACAGCGCAGCCAGCTGTGCACCAGTCAGCGCTGCACATAACTCCAAGCGGGGAATAGATTGCTGGCGCTTGGGGGCCACTCTTGATCGTGCTGTCAGGAAAGACACCTCCACATTCCCGTCTTTGCCTTCGGTGCGCAGGTACGCAACAGAGCCGTAGGCCCTCTCAGATACATCACAGAATATGTGGAGGCTTCTCGTGGAGCTAGGGTGGTCTAGAGTGGATGTCGTGTAGCATCGTGGTAGGCTGATATCTGGTAGATGTTGTAGCTCATCTTCCCAGGTGAGCCATGCCTTGAGGGTGTCCTCTGGCAGGGAAGGATCGTCCCATTCCCTCTCTTTGTCCCACAAGTGCTGCACGATTACTTTAGCCCGTGTGGTGAAGGGCACTAGGAAGCCTAAGGGGTCGTAAAGCTTTGCCAGGGTGCTGTAAATGTTCCTCTTAGTTGGTAGGGAACGGTCAGTGAGGCTGCACTTGTAGCCAAGGGTGTCGGAGGCACAAAGCCATCTGAGTCCAAGTGCCAACTCCTGTGGGTCAGCCATTGACTCAGTGAGCCACAACTCACTACTTTGCGATCTTGCTTCCTTCGGCAGGTGGCTGATGACTTCTGGGACGTTGCTAGTCCACTGCCGCAGCTCAAATCCACCGGTGGCTAGCAGCATCTTCAGTTTGTCGACCAGCTGCCTGGCTACTGTGGGGGAGGAGAGGCTTTGTAAGTGGTTGTCCACATAGAAGTACTGCTCGATGGCCACCCAGACGTCCTCCTCTGGCTGGCTGTGGTCTGCCACATGCTTCTGGAGTGCAAACGTTGCGCAGCATGGGCTACAGGTGGTTCCAAAGGGTAGGACCCTCCATTCGTAGATGGTGGGTGGTTCCTCTCTGTGCAGGTCTCTCCATAAGAAACAGAGCAGGGGCCTATCTTCAGGCAGCAACCTGACCTGGTGAAACATGCCCTTAATGTCACTGCTGATGGCGACGACATGCTCTCTGAATCTCAGCAGGACACCTAGCAGGCTGGAGGTCAGAGTAGGGCCTGGTAGTAGCAGCTCATTCAGGTTACGGCCCTTGTGGGTGAAGGAGCAGTTAAATACAATTCGATTTTTCCCATTATGACTCACCATTTGGTGCGGGATAAACCAGGACTCAGGTGACTTGCTCAGCTCCTCACCGGCTACTTTCTTCACATATCCAGCCTGCTCCAGTTTCAGGATCTCTGCTCCATAGGCTGCTGCTCGGGGTGCGTCTTTCATCAGGCGTCTTTCAGTGCTCCTTAGACATGGCAAGACTGCTTCTTTGGGGGTATGCAGACAGGGCATGTTCTTCACTCGCAGCAAGGGGGTAGCATAGCGATGCACCCCGTCGACTTCCACCCTTACTGTTCGGGTTTCCAGCATGTGCATTGCTTCCTGGTCTTGCCTTGATCGTGTCACCACCTTTTCGCTCCTGTATGGCAACACATCCATTTGCCAGAGCTGCTGTACATGATGAAGGAGCTAACCATGAGGGGACTGAGTGTCTATATGGAGACACTGCTGTGGCTGGAGATATTGGCGTACAACGCTGGTGGGCCCCTGGATAGTCCAGCCCAGCCTGGTCTTCACAGCAGCTGGTCCTCCTGGTGGTCCCAGACGGACCGGAGCTGTAGGGGTAATTAAATGGGGGTAGTCTGAACCGATGAGGACCATGGGACGAGCTCGGTCCAGTGTTTGCAGGGGAAGGCCTCTCAGGTGCTTATATTTACGCTGGAGTGTCTCTATGGGTTGTGAGTGCTCTGCTAACCCCAGCTGATCGGCAGTGAAGGCTCTCTGGATCTTGAATGTATTGTGGGGCAGGCTGGCAGGAGAAATGGAAAAGGAGACAGACAAACCATGCAGAACTCTGAGGTCTTGGCGCACGGTCCTCAATGCAAGGGCCTCTGGCTCTCCTTGCAGTTTTAGTGCTTTAGCAGCCGCTGGTAGGAGCATAGTGCACTCTGATCCATCATCTAAAATCGCATAGGTCTCCATAGTCTGTTCTCCATTGTGCAGCATGACCTTGGTCACTTTCAATAGTACCTGACTGCAGCCGGACTGCCTGTCTAAGTACAGCACCTCGTTGGCAGTATTCACTAGGCAGGAGGTGTCCACCGTGGCAGGCCTAATGTTGACATCATGCAAAAGTCCAGGTGTCTGCCGTTGCATTTCTTGCACTTGGCCTTTAATCTGCACTGTGCAGCCTGGTGGGAGCGACAACAACGCCAGCACCGCCTGTTACTCTTGATCCAGTCTTTCTGCTGCTCAGTGGCAAGCTGGGTGAAACTAGTACACTGGTTCAGGTAGTGTGGGGTATCCCCACAGTATGGGCATGGCAGAACGACTTTGCCTGGGGGATTGGCACTGGTGGATGGGGGGTCTGGGGCAGCAGGGCTGCTTGCCTTCTGCTCGGCCCCATGGAGAACTGCAGTGGGCCTGCCAGGCCTTGAGTCCTTCCACCCGTCCCTCTTCGCCTCTGTGCTCTCTCTGCCCTCTCTGTTTTGAGACTCAAATCCATACTCCTGA
This sequence comes from Nannobrachium achirus, assembly GCF_963921795.1. NCBI lineage: Eukaryota > Metazoa > Chordata > Actinopteri > Myctophiformes > Myctophidae > Nannobrachium > Nannobrachium achirus. The sequence continues at coordinate 14,977,072 of NC_137819.1, read as the reverse complement.
ATCTTCAGCTCAAACTCGAGCCAGTCTGCAAAGTGTAGCAGCGTAGGGACCCCGACTTGTTGAGGGTACACATACCTCATGAACTCAGACCGCATACTCTGTGGGAGCTTGGACATCAATCTAGTGACGTGGGACCCACACTGTAACTCAATACGGCCTTTCTGTCCAAGCTGGTCGAGCATGCCCACCAGGGCTCTCACTCTAAGGGCAAAACGTTTAAAGGCAGCTGTGTCATGGCTCCGGATGCTAGGCGCCTCCATTAGATCTGCAATGCGCCTTAACGCCAGCTGGTGGGGTTGCCCATAGTGTTCTGTTAGAGAGGCCATGGTGTTTGTATAGGGCGTTGCAGAGTTTGTGTATGAGTCTGCTATGAGAAGTGCTTCTTCAAACTTCAGATGATCTACCAGGATCTGATATTTGAACCTCTCTGTAGCATCCTTTGGGAGAAGGTTCTCTAGGGAGGTCTTTAGCCTGGCGAACTCACGGGGGTCCCCCCTACTGAAGTCTGGAATGGTGGGTTGAGGGCCCCGGTACACATACTCTGTGTGACGGCTGGGGTAGAAGTCATCATGTCTTTGGTCATCAGGGGGGCCTCGGTGTGGAGGAACTGAATAGGCAGATCTCTGTGGGATGACAGGTGACTCTGATGCATAGAATGACTTCTCTGACTCATCAAACTCATATGGCTCGCAGTATTCAGGTGTTGGGGGTCTCGGTGGCAGGCCTGGGGTCCTCCCCATATTCTTGAGGCATGCGGTCAGCTCTGCCACCAATTCAGTGGGCAGTGTAACAGTGGGTACAGGGGGTTTGGTGTTAATCACTGCAGTGGGTTGGGGCTTTGTATTCTCTTCCACTGGAGGAGGGGGGAGTGGCCAGTCCCCATCTTCTACTTTTCCTTCCAATGCTGCATACACAGGCCCTGGTGGAACGTTGCCCACGGCCTGTAGCGCTGTGCTTGGTAGGTTGTATGGCGTGGGGGGAGGTGGAGGAGGAAACATAACTGAACTGTATGGCGTTGGGGGAGGTGGAGGAGGATAAATGAGGGAGCTGTATTGTGTGGGGGGAGGAGGAGGAGGGGACAGACCTGGCCCTCTGCTGGTAATAAGCTGCCTTTGCATGTCAAATACTGTACGTTGCAGCCTCTGGTTATCTTCTCTCATCTGTCTCATTGTTTCCAATATAGCAGGGGGAACCTCTGGCCTTGCACGGGAAGACAGTGGGTCTGGGCTACTGTGGTGCTGGGGTCCCGAGTACACTGACTCTCTGGGAAGCCTTTGGCGAGCACCAGTCGATGGACTACACTGATCAATGTGCAGGGGGGTAGGGGATTGCATATCGGATATTCCTTCCATACTATAGTAGGGCGATGAGGGGAGTATAGGGCTGAGGTAGGTCGGAATAGGTCTCTCAGAGGCAGGCAGAGGGGCATAATAGTCAGCAGGCCCAGTGGGCACACATACCTGGCCTTTGGGGCGGGCGTCGACCTGCTGCATAGCTCCATTCATATTGTTTGGAATCATCTTCACTCTCTCCACAGCAGTCACTTTATCCGGCTCGAGGGACCATTTGAAATGTAGAATAATTAAATTCGCTGATTGGGGAGTGGTGACCGCTGTGGTGCATCTGTAAGAATGCAAGAGAGGCTTCTTCTTCTCTTTAAGTAGTTCTATTCCAAACAAAAAGGTTCACAAAAAGGGTGCTTCAATGCAGTCCCAAGTTCGCATATAAGGAAAATAAAGTCTCTTCTGTAAAGTTATCGAAAAACACAAGAATAATGTCCAAACTCCTCACTAGTCTAAACAGCTCCTCACTCTCTGATTGCAGCAGAAAAACTGAGCTGAACTAGCAACCCCCACTCCCCTGGACCCGAATTTGGACCCGATTCTATAAGTGTCTTTTGAATCCTTCTAAGGTTTTTTGAAAAACCTGTGTTTCTATGTCAGCAATCTGTCCAGCCATCGTCAAAGAAAAGGTCCTTTTCACTTGAACTGGAGCTCAGTTAGTCTGTTCTTGAGAGACTATGTCAGTGGTTCTCAAACCTTTTCATGTGAAGGACCCCAAAAATGATATTCATTTGGCCACGGACCCCCATCTCAAAATATCTAGTTCCAGGCGCCACCCAGAAGCAAAACTTGAGTTACAAACGTATTCACGACTTTTTCAAAAATAGCAGATCTACAAGCTTGCAGCTCAGCACTGCAAGTCCTTGAAGCCGAGCAGAGTGAAAATGTTTCGTATACAGATGGGTTGTCAACCCATCTGTGTGGAGAAGAGCTCATAATCGCTCTCACATCCCTCTGCCTGCTGATAACACAGGCAATTTCAGGGGTGTCAATTGGGTATGGCAGGGGTATGCAGTTGCCATACCCTGGGTCCAGGGGGGAAAATACAGTTGCTTTTAAATATAAATCCATGAATGTCTCTTTGTCTATCTGTGCTGGTTATTATGTTGTTAAATTACAGTAAAATTACTACAAATGCAAAATTTAACAAAATGGTCACTTTAACAAGGTATTATGATTATATTCTCCACACTTGTATTCTCCCCATCTTGACAAAATGGTATATTCCCAGGTTCCGTAGGTCAGCTGCACAGGTGCAATGCATTATTGTTAAATGGCACGTTTACTAACATGCCAAGTTTAGCTCCACTGAACAACCGTTCCAGGCTGCCATGTCCAGCCCAAGAAACCATTGAAACAGGGGAAAAATAAAATGTACTTCTTAAAATAAATGTATCATCATGCCTGTTGCTAAGGTATGGCAACATGACTGGTGTCTTGCACGCACGCGAAGGCGTGCGTGCAAGACATCAGTCATGTTGACATAACTTAGCTTTTTCTGAACTGACGCCACTGGGCAATTTAAAAATGAAACGCACCTGGGAATGCAAAAAAAAAGTATCCATGTTTCTTGCCTCTCACAGGCTGTATGACCAATTATGTCATTTTCACCGTAACCTCTGTTGTGACCTTGATCTTTTACCTTTTTGGCCAAAAGGTTAATGAACTCTGTGTGGCAGCCTGCTGTTCATTGTTCATTCAGGGTCATGAAAATCCAGCCATCCGTTCATGAGTTATTCTTGATTCTTGTTCACAGACGGACAAGAACGGCAAAGAATTGCATCGCTTAATAACATTTTCAAACCTCATCTTTCTGCTTCTCTGTGTTCCTGAGACGGGACAGGACATGTGATTTTGACCTTGTCCTTTTCAGTCTGAGCGTCAGTGGTCTCTTGGGGGGAACTAACTGCTCATTCAGTGGTCTCTTCGGGGGAACTAACTGCTCATTCCCATTAGGTTTCATGATCATTTCCCCATCTGTTCTCAGAGGTGTTCTGTTCACAGCCACACAGAATTTACACTGTGTCATCTTGAAAGCACAAGTACAGCCCTACAATGTGGCGCGGAGGGACTACACGGAGGGACAACTCCCGAACGGCCGGTTCATTCCCTTTTCGTTCCATTTTGGGGGCTGGGCGGCCAACAAAGTAAATCGTCACTGTCGGGCAGAAACCTTGTATCTCCAAGTTTCAAATGTATACATTTTTTCGCAAAGCAACGCCCTGCTTCATCATACAAGGCTGTTGCACAAAAGTAGTGAAAACAGCAGATCTACAAGCACACAACGCCTCGCGGTGCGTGGCGTTGTGTGCTTGTAGATTGGCTGTTTTCTCTAGTTTAAATCATTTTTAAAATGATAAATACAAAACAAACGGTTTTGGACATACAAGGTTTCCACCTGACAACAACGAAATATAACTCATGTACATTAATTGGCCCACTGGCTTGTCACTTGTCATGATCTGAAATGGCAAATCTTTGAGTAGCAGCAGCGCTATAGAGAGAGCTCTCTCTATAGCGCGCAATGAGGGCCTCTCCAACTCTTTTTCCCGGGCTGAATCAGGGGCCCAGCTTGTCCCTGGGTGGAGACATGAAATGTGTCAAAGTGGACTCATATTATCGTCAGCCCCCGACAGCTACTTTGAGCACGTTAAATTATCTGGTCAGGGAATCTTAAACAATTATCCTGTAGTGTTTAATGCTACCCGATGCCCGATGATCTGCTAATGTAAGGCCAGCTTTTTGTCTGTGTCCCTCAGCATTTCTATAATCCCTTATACATCTTTATCAATAAAGGCATTCTGCAGCCTGTTTCTATTAAATGGTTCCCAGTAAAAAGACCGCTGTGAATACACAATAACTGCAGCAAAACACTATTTTCAGAAAACCTTCTGGAACATTAAGCAGAGAATACACTGAGGAGATTTATTGGCCTATACAGGCTATAGGGAATGAACTTACACAGTCAAACATTGGCTAATACCAAGATCACATTCTGTTCTTGTGTAACGGTGAAGAAGTTGATGGAGAGAGGTTCTGCTGTGGCAGAAATGATCACAGTTCTCCCAGACCTCATACTGTAGTGTACTGTAGGTAGTCCTACTGTAGTTATATACTTATGTTAATACAGGGGTCATACTGTAGTGTACTGTAGCTAGTCCTAGTTATATACTTATGTTAATACAGGGGTCATACTGTAGTGTACTGTAGGTAGTCCTACTGTAGTTATATACTTATGTTAATACAGGGGTCATACTGTAGTGTACTGTAGCTAGTCCTAGTTATATACTTATGTTAATACAGGGGTCATACTGTAGTGTACTGTAGGTAGTCCTACTGTAGTTATATACTTATGTTAATACAGGGGTCATACTGTAGTGTACTGTAGCTAGTCCTAGTTATATACTTATGTTAATACAGGGGTCATACTGTAGTGTACTGTAGGTAGTCCTACTGTAGTTATATACTTATGTTAATACAGGGGTCATACTGTAGTGTACTGTAGCTAGTCCTAGTTATACTTATGTTAATACATCTTCAACGTTTTCAGGCCAAGGACCCCTTAGTTGAGAGAGATGAAGCAGGGACCCCCACAACCTGTTCATAGATTCCATATAGTTTCATTGTTTGACAGCACAATCATCAGTGTATTTTGGAATCATGTCAATGTGTGTTTTCAGATATTTAACCGCTTGAACCGTCAATACTTAATAAACTTGACCTTTCACTCTGTACTTAATCTGCCGAAAATAGCCGATCTACAAGCTAACAACGCCTCTATGTTGTGAGGCGTTGTGAGCTTGTAGATCTGCTGTTTTTGGCTAAAGTTCTTAGGAAATAAAAGGTTTCTGTCACACAAAGATTTGGAGGACCCCCTGTAGTAACTCTGAGGACCCCCTAGGGGTCCCGGACCCCCTGTTGAAGACCCCTGAGTTAATACTTTCTCCCTTTCTCCCTCACAAACAAAAACCTAAGGAACACTAACTCATGCATTTATTACTTGATTGATTGATTGATTGAAGACTTCATTAGAAGTTTGCATAGAAAAGGGTACAGTTTCATGATGGTACAGTTCACTGGTACAAGGTCAACTAAAAGGAGATCCTAGGAAAGCACTTGGCTTATTTACACAGGAAACCATTGAAGTATCTCATATAACATTGAATGACAGACGGATAGAACACAGTACTATGCAGTAGATATAGTAAAAAAAAAAAAGGGAAATAAAAATAAAATAAACTTAATATATAATATATACGGTAGGTAAATACAAAGAGGGGTCAGGGGAGGCTGGGCTAGGTTTGTTATTGCCAGTTGCGAATGGCTGCCGCCTGTAAGTGGTTTTTCAGGGCAATTTTAAAGGATGCCAGGGAACCACACTCCTTTAAGGCCTTCGGTAGGGCGTTCCACATTTTGGTTGTATAGCAGAAGAACTATTACTACTACTATTTATTATCTAGACTATTGCAGCATCATCATTAACCCCTTAACCCTCTATTGCAGGGGTCTTCAACGTTTTCAGGCCAAGGACCCCTTAGTTGAAAGAGAGATGAAGCAGGGACCCCCACAACCTGTTCATAGATTCCATATTTTATCGTTTGACAGCACAATCATCAATGTATTTTGGATTCATGTCAATGTGTTTTCACATATTTAACCACTTGAACCCTCGATATTTAATAAAGTTGACATTCTTTGTCCCCTCTACACCAAACCTCTTTGCCGAAAATAGCCGATCTACAAGCTCACAACGCCTCACGCCTCGCAGCGTGAGGCGTTGTGAGCTTGTAGATCTGCTATTTTTGGGGGGCGGCATAGCTCAGGGGTAGAGAAACCGTTATTAGAGCACGAAGGGTTCCTGAAGGGTTCCCTGTTCGAATCCGGGCTCCCCCTGAGTTAATGTCGAAGAGTCCTTGGGCAAGACTCTGAACCCCTAGTTGCTCCCGGTGAGCTGGTTGGTGCCTTGCATGGTTTCCTCCACCACCGGTGTATGAATGTGTGCGTGAATGGGTGAATGTAATGCACAATCTCTGTAAAGCGCTTTGGATAAAAACGCTATATAAATGCACCATTTACCATTTGGCTAGAGTTCTCAGAATATGGACGCCAGGGTTCAAGTGGTTAATATAAAAAAGGAAAAAAAAAACGTTCTATCACTCAAAGATTTGGAGGACCCCCTGTAGTACTTCTGAGGACCCCCTAGGGGTCCCGGACCCCCTGTTGAAGACCCATGCTCTATTGGAATAATGTTCAAATGCAAAAAAAATCTCACATCACACCAGTCCTCCAGGACCTTCACTGGCAAAGGATCGACTTCAAAATACTTTCTTACATTCCCAGAATCTCAGGTCGTACAGTATACAGTAGCAAGTCGGGTCAAAATCATCCATGGTGTGACCCATGTGATGCCATGCAGCGATGCCACTCCCCGTTGATTGACTGACTATTTTCTGCGCCAGTCAGCGCCGCTCGAGTGCCATTTTCATGACCTTCTCTGACTTTGAAGTTTATATCTTGGTAGGTTGGATTCTGCTTTTCAATGGGAATGGAGTGGTTTCTTGCCATTTGCGAGTTTCTGCAGAAAAATATGGATGATTAGTGGGCTCGCCTTACAGGCAAGCCCACAATGTTTTTTCCTGGTTGGCCAGTCAGGGACCAATCAGAAGGCTGACAAAGGGTGCAGACAATAGTACTTGTCTGACCTTATTCTCCCATCCATCTTTCCAGATAAACTTTATTTTCCATGCTACTCCTCCCACAGTGCACTTGGGCCATGTGTCAAATCACCGGCTTCATCTGCAATCGCGTGCTTGCATTTTGCTAAGAGACACGTTATTATAGTTTAATTTATATTAATTCATCATTTAATTAATATTCTCATTTGACTTGAATGGGAAAATGCTAAATAATTATATTTTCCCAAATATGGAGACAATATGGATGAGTGTCATCATAGATGTCTGACGTCATAGACCACATGACTCTGACATGGAAGGCAAAGGGAAAATGCAGTTTCAACCAGCATGTTCAAATTGTCCATATATGGGCATGCTTGGGCTTATAATATCGATGACATCAGGGATCTCCTTATATGGGCATGCATGGGCTTGATATCGATGACATCAGGGATCTCCATATATAGGCATGCATGGGCTTGATATCGATGACATCAGGGATCTCCATATATGGGCATGCATGGGCTCGATATCGATGACATCAGGGATCTCCATATATGGGCATGCATGGGCTTGATATCGATGACATCAGGGATCTCCATACATGGGCATGCATGGGCTTGATATCGATGACATCAGGGATCTCCATATATAGGCATGCATGGGCTTGATATCGATGACATCAGGGATCTCCATATATGGGCATGCATGGGCTCGATATCGATGACATCAGGGATCTCCATATATGGGCATGCATGGGCTTGATATCGATGACATCAGGGATCTCCATATATGGCCATGAACGGGACAAGCACTGACACAGAGATCTCCATATATGGCCATTCATTTATAAGTTAATTCATTTCCCCCATTGACTTGAATGGGGAAATTTCAAATGCAAGTAAGAAGTGCTACTCACTCACAGCAACCACACTTGCAATTTCCTTTTCTAGTTTTAGTGGTATTTCATCTGAAATGTTTTATTTTGGTCGACCCCCAAGAAATGATATTACACTTGGTTGCATGCTGAAAATAGCCGATCTACAAGTTCGCAATGCGCCACACAAGACACGTTGTGAGCTTGTCCTGATCTCCATATATGATATGTCCATATATGGAGATATCAGTCACCCACGTCTGACATCAGAGACTCTCTGGTAGAACCCCAGATATGGACATAACTGACATATCCATGTACATAGAGCAGTGGTGGCTGAGTGGTTAGTGTCCACACCTAGGACTCCGGAGGCCCCAGGGGTCGCAGGTACGATTCCCCACTCCAGCTACCACTGCTCCCCTTCCCCCTTGTGCTCCTTGTGGGCATCACTGGGTTAAAGCTGATAAAAAAAAGCAGCTGGGTTGGGCTGCGATATCTGAATTTCCCCCCGCGGGAGGAGTAGGTATTCATTATTATTATTATTATTCATTACATCATAGAACCCATCCTGGATCTCCATATATGGGCTGTTGTTGTCAGCAGAGAGCCCCAGACTGTGGAGATGTAATCCTCTATCTGGTCTTTGGTCTGCCACGAGGTCTCCTCCCAGTGGGACACGCTTAAGCCCGTATCAGAGTCGGGTCGCTATCCACCGCGGTGTAGTCTTTTTGAGCGTTAACGTTGTAGTTTTATGACTTAAAAAGACTACACCGCACTACACCGCGGTGGAAGGCTATCGACTCTGATACGGGCTTCAGTGGACCTCCCTTGGTCTTTGGTCTGCCACGAGGTCTCCTCCCAGTGGGACACGTTTAGAGGACCTCCCTTGGGAGACGCTCGGGGGGCATCCCTACTCGATGCCCCAACCACCTAAGCCCACTCCTTTTCAAGTGCAGGAGCAGCGCTTCTACTACTCCAAGTCTCTCTGGGGTGACTGAACTTCTGACCCTATCTCTATGTATGGGAAATGCAATATTTTCCCAAATATGGAGACGTACAGATGTGCCATTTCAAAGCTTCACAGGTCCTGCCATTGGCAAGACAGGAGATTTTCAGGGGATTGGTAGAACATTAAGAGGGACCAAGGAGGGCATTTGTAAAGGTGTTGTTCTGTAAATGTTTACTGCTGTAGTTATCAGTGTAAAGGTGGTGTTCTGTAAATGTTTACTGTTGTAGTTATCAGTGCTCTTGCCCCAGACAATAAACTACATGTTTGAAATCTACTGGCTTCATCTGCAATCGTGTGCTTGCATGTTGCTAAGAGACGCGTTATTATAGTTTAATTGATATGAATTCATTATTTCTCCATTGACTTGAATGGAAAAATGAAACAATCTAATATTTTCCAAATATGGAGATCTATGACTGTCATCATAGATGGCTGACGTCATAGACCACAAGCCAAATGGGAAAATGCAGATTTAACCAGTATATCCAAATCGCCCATATATGGGCATTCATGGGCTTCATGGAGATCAGAGACTCCCTTCGGAGACGTTCGGGGGACGCGTGTTTCCTAAACCCACCAGGCTTGAGTTAAGACGCGTCTTAACTCAAGCCTGGTGGGTTTAGGAAACATCCATACTAGATGCCCCAACCACCTGGCTCCTTTCCAAGTGAAGGAGCAGCGGTTCTGGTTCTTTCTCCCGCCTACCCTATGGGATGAACCAGAGGTGAGAACCGAGAACCGGAGTTGGTTCCGAACCGTAAAAGTTGGTTCCGAATGGGAACCACGAAATCCTTGGTTCCTCTGGTTCAGTCATGGTTCAATCTGGTGGAAACGCAGGCCGGTTCACAAGAACCAACCAAGGTTCCAAGAAAGTGGAACCGGTTCTGGAACCAAGGTTCTTTTGGTGGAAAAGGCCCCATAGAGAGAGGGGAGCTTAAAGTACATAATATGACTAACCAGCATAAAACAATACAGATTCAACGCCGTTTCAACTGCTATTTTCATGCTTTTTTCACAGCTTTGGAGACTATGTTTTTGCAGAAACTCGCAAATGGCAAGAAACCACTCCATTCCCATTGAAAAGCAGAATCCAACCTTCCAAGATATAAACTTCAAAGTCAGAGAAGGTCATGAAAATGGCAAACATAGCTGATCTACAAGCTCAGTGTTCTGCCAAGCCCCTGATAATCTACTGTCTTGCTGATGGCAGGACGTGTGAAGATCTGCAATGGAACATGGGTAATGTGACCAAGTGCATAACAAATAAAAGTCATAAATGTGCTTGTATAGAAAGAGCCCTTCTACATTTCAGAAGCAGGCAGTGTTAGCGCTGGCCAGAATGCTCTCAACGGTGCTGCTTTAGAACACTCTTTGTGCAGGAGCTCAGCTTGAACTTTTCAGGTGCCGGAGGCAGTAGAGAGTCTTTGTTGACTTTGACTCCAGATCCTGTCCATGTATATCACCAACAGGAAAACACCCCCACCGGAGAAGAATCCATCTTACTACAGAGCACAGGACACAGATAGAATACAGTACTTTATGTAAAAGAATCCAACTTACTACAGAGCACAGGACACAGATAGAACACAGTACTTTATGTAAAAGAATCCATCTTACTACGGATCACAGGACACAGATAGAACACAGTACTTTATGTAAAAGAATCCATCTTACTACAGAGCACAGATAGAACACAGTACTTTATGTAAAAGAATCCATCTTACTACGGAGCACAGATAGAACACAGTACTTTATGTAAAATAATCCATCTTACTACGGAGCACAGATAGAACACAGTACTTTATGTAAAAGAATCCAACTTACTACGGAGCACAGATAGAACACAGTACGTTATGTAAAAGAATCCAACTTACTACGGAGCGCAGGACACAGATAGAACACAGTACTTTATGTAAAAGAATCCATCTTACTACGGAGCACAGATAGAACACAGTACTTTATGTAAAAGAATCCAACTTACTACGGAGCACAGATAGAACACAGTACGTTATGTAAAAGAATCCATCTTACTACGGAGCACAGGACACAGATAGAACACAGTACTTTATGTAAAAGAATCCATCTTACTACAGAGCACAGATAGAACACAGTACTTTATGTAAAAGAATCCATCTTACTACGGAGCACAGATAGAACACAGTACTTTATGTAAAAGAATCCAACTTACTACGGAGCACAGATAGAACACAGTACGTTATGTAAAAGAATCCAACTTACTACGGAGCACAGGACACAGATAGAACACAGTACTTTATGTAAAAGAATCCATTTTACTACGGAGCACAGATAGAACACAGTACTTTATGTAAAAGAATCCAACTTACTACGGAGCACAGATAGAACACAGTACGTTATGTAAAAGAATCCATCTTACTACGGAGCACAGGACACAGATAGAACACAGTACTTTATGTAAAAGAATCCATCTTACTACAGAGCACAGATAGAACACAGTACTTTATGTAAAAGAATCCATCTTACTACGGAGCACAGATAGAACACAGTACTTTATGTAAAAGAATCCATCTTACTACGGAGCACAGATAGAACACAGTACTTTATGTAAAAGAATCCATCTTACTACGGAGCACAGATAGAACACAGTACTTTATGTAAAAGAATCCAACTTACTACGGAGCACAGATAGAACACAGTACGTTATGTAAAAGAATCCAACTTACTACGGAGCACAGGACACAGATAGAACACAGTACTTTATGTAAAAGAATCCATCTTACTACGGAGCACAGATAGAACACAGTACTTTATGTAAAAGAATCCAACCTACTACGGAGCACAGATAGAACACAGTACGTTATGTAAAAGAATCCATCTTACTACGGAGCACAGGACACAGATAGAACACAGTACTTTATGTAAAAGAATCCATCTTACTACAGAGCACAGATAGAACACAGTACTTTATGTAAAAGAATCCATCTTACTACAGAGCACAGATAGAACACAGTACTTTATGTAAAAGAATCCATCTTACTACGGAGCACAGATAGAACACAGTACTTTATGTAAAAGAATCCATCTTACTACGGAGCACAGATAGAACACAGTACTTTATGTAAAAGAATCCATCTTACTACGGAGCACAGATAGAACACAGTACTTTATGTAAAAGAATCCAACTTACTACGGAGCACAGATAGAACACAGTACGTTATGTAAAAGAATCCAACTTACTACGGAGCACAGGACACAGATAGAACACAGTACTTTATGTAAAAGAATCCATCTTACTACGGAGCACAGATAGAACACAGTACTTTATGTAAAAGAATCCAACCTACTACGGAGCACAGATAGAACACAGTACGTTATGTAAAAGAATCCATCTTACTACGGAGCACAGGACACAGATAGAACACAGTACTTTATGTAAAAGAATCCATCTTACTACGGAGCACAGATAGAACCCAGTACTTTATGTAAAAGAATCCATCTTACTACGGAGCACAGATAGAACACAGTACTTTATGTAAAAGAATCCATCTTACTACGGAGCACAGATAGAACACAGTACTTTATGTAAAATAATCCAACTTACTACAGAGCACAGGACACAGATAGAACACAGTACTTTATGTAAAAGAATCCATCTTACTACAGAGCACAGATAGAACACAGTACTTTATGTAAAAGAATCCATCTTACTACAGAGCACAGGACACAGATAGAACACAGTACTTTATGTAAAAGAATCCAACTTACTACAGAGCACAGGACACAACGCTTGCTTTGGGCCTACGGAGATTGGAAGGCCATTCCCCCCTCAGCAGGACCGGGTCATACGCCATCTCCAAATCTAGAGATAATGGTATTATTCCATTCCATCCCAGAACCACAGATATGGAGATGATCCATGTAGCCTCCTGGAGCTCCATGTATGGGGCTGACCCAAACATCCAATCCTGACATATGTGGGTTATGCCCATATTTGGGCATAACCAACACAGAGGGCTCCATATATGGTTGTGATTGACACACATGACGTCATCACGATGATGTCAGTACCCGGTATTTTGTATAAAAACCAGTGTGAACCTTCCATTGACGCCTTCTGCTATTTGAGACCGTTTTGGCAAGTAACCAGGGCTTAGTATTGGCTTTGAGACTCACAGATCATCAACACTGCTGCATTGAGACATCTTCATTCTACCAGGGGAACACAGCTTGCTGGACACTGTGTGCCAAGATGAAGATGACAGGCCTGAAGGTCCTCCTGTCTGTCACCGTCCTTGTGATGGTGAGAGCTTGGGACCATGAACCTCCGACCAACTCAACCACCGAGTGTGGCTTACTCCACGGACCCGACTCTCCTTCTCTACACGACAATGGCTGGAATGGACCAGATTCTCATCCAACTTGGATCCCTGAGGATCTTCTTGGCCGTGTCCAGGATTCTCTGGGCACCTCGGACCCCATGGAAGAAGACCATGGCCAGGACTCTTCTTCTATACTCGACAATGGCTGGAATGGACCAGATCCTCATCCAACTTGGACCCCTGAGGATCTTCTTGGCCGTGTCCAGGAGTCTCTGGGCACCTTGGACCATCCTACTGGTTACTGCCCCATGGGAGAAGACCATGGACTGGACTCACCTCTACTTGACAATGGCTGGAATGGACCAGATTCTCCCCCAACATGGAGCTCACAGGATTCTCTTGGACGTGTCCAGGAGCCAAGAGCCACTGGAGGGGACCCTGTGGATGACCCGTACCGGTCTATTGTCAGCGTGCAGTATAATGGTGCCCATCGTTGCTTTGGAACGGTCCTGACCGACCTTACAGTTCTGGTACCGGCACGGTGCCTCGATTCCATCGACCCCAGGGCGTTGAAAGTGGTTTATGGCTTCACCAAGCAGGATGGTGAGGGCCGTCAGACCAGAGGTGTTGCTGATTTCAAAGCCAACTCAGGCTGGGATGAAAGTGGACAGAAGTGGACTCACGACGAGGCTGTGCTGTTGGTTGACGGTTATGTCACTCTCGGTTGTCACATCGAAGCGGTCACCCTGGCAGAAGAAGGAAGTGTGTCCCCTCCTCAAGGAACAAAGGGCATCACCTACGGCTGGCGTGACAACGGACAATCAAAGCTTGTCCGTTTCCATGTTAAGGTGGCCGAACACAAGCGATGCAACCAAATGCACGACGATATGGTGACTGACGACATGATCTGTGCCACTGGTCCGGACTGGGAGGACGCTTGCGAGAGCGATCTGGGGGCCCCACTCTTCATGACACAAGGGGACACCTGGATACAGACAGGATTCATCATTAGAGGTCCCCAAATCTGTTCCTTGCCATATGTTCCTGTCGTATACTGGAGACCAAGCAGGTTCATCCTGACCGCCAGCGAGGAGCTGACGAGATGTGGGATCCGGTATCTTCCTCCTCGCCCAGGTGGTGAACCTCGGGTGCACGGAGGCACGGAGGCTCCTGAACATGCATGGCCCTGGGTAGGATGGATCAGACAGATGGATCACATTGGGTTTAGTTCTGGCGCTGTACTTCTGAACAGGTTTTACGCTGCCACAATCTGGGCCTATGAAGGAGATTGGTTGGAGCTGGGATTCAACAATCGGCACACTCCCGCTGAGAGGTACAGAATTTCAGAGGTGATCAAGCATCCTGATGGAGATTTTCCCAGAAGATCAAATCGGATAGTTTTGGTCAGACTGGGCTGGCCGGTCCAGTTCAACAAGAATGTCAAACCAGTGTGTCTACCCTACGACGGAGACGTTACTCCTGTTGACAAGAGCTGTGTGATCGCTGGATGGGGGCTGGAGGACGAGAAACTTCATGACAAGCTCCAAGAGGCTCCTCGCAGACCCCATCACCGTCGGTGCAAAGATGACCCCCATGGTGAGTTGGATTACAAGACTATGTTTTGTGATGAACCAGGACCTGGGGTGGCCTCTAAGATGGACAGGGGTGGGCCTCTCATGTGTTCCAACAAGAACATCTGGACGCTGTATGGTGTCATGATCGACTATTATACGCCTAATGAACAAAATATGTACGGCAGAGTCATGGGCATGTTGCCCTGGATCAAGAAGAAAATCAACTATCCTGGCTGGAAACCCTCCTTGAAGAAGTTTGATGGTCACTGATCATCAACTACCCTGGCTGGAACGTCTCCTTGAAGAAGTTTGATGGTCACTGATCATCAACTACCCTGGCTGGAACGTCTCCTTGAAGAAGTTTGATGGTCACTGATCATCACAGGTGAACCTCTGGATTCATCTGCAGGGGTTTGGAGAGACGACCGTGTTATTTTAGATGTTAGCCTCGGCTAGGAAAAAAAAGGGAGAAAAAGGGGAAAAGGGCAGATCTACAAGCTCACAGTACACAAGCTGCTCTGCGAGGTTGTACATCTGCTATAAAAAAA
The DNA here is from genome assembly GCF_963921795.1 of Nannobrachium achirus. Lineage (NCBI taxonomy): Eukaryota > Metazoa > Chordata > Actinopteri > Myctophiformes > Myctophidae > Nannobrachium > Nannobrachium achirus. Next base: position 14,961,748 of record NC_137819.1, on the reverse strand, counting down.
GAAAGAACAAATCTTAAAAGTATTTAAAAAACATTTTTGAATCGATATTGATTTTTAGAAAAATAAAAAGACAAATACATATTTATGTCACCAAAAAAAGGTTTAGAAAGGACCTCGGGGTCTTAGAACCCCCACTTTTTGTTTTTGTTTGTTTATTTGACATTTTAGAAAAATAAAGCTTTTGAAAAAAAAAAGGTTTGATTTAGAAGGTATTTGTAGAATCAGCCTCAGGTCCGTTTTTTTTTCCCAGCGTTACATTTATCATAATTATTATAATTATAGTTATTATTATTATTATTATTATTATTATTATTTATCTATAAATACATTTTAGAACTGACAGAAAAGTTAATTCAATCGATCATAGATCTATCTGTCTGTCTGTCTGTCTGTCAGACAGACAGACAGACAGACAGACAGACAGATAGACAGATATGACTATAAAGAATCAATTATAATAACATAAAAACAATCATATGTAACGGAGGGGATTCAAACCTCCCCACCTGGCTTTGAACCCGGGTCTCCCGTGTGAAAGTCAGATATCTCAACCATTACTCCAAAGGGACATCCCTGTGGAGTAACGGTTAAGATATTCACGTTGGAGACCTGGGTTCGAAGCCGGGTGGGGAGGTTTGAATCCCCTCCGTTACACATAGATAGTACTATAGAGAATCATTAATAATAATTAAAATCCATATATTATTAACAATAATAATAATATCTGGAATTAATATAGCACATCTATCTATACTGAGAGCCACAGATAGATAGATAGGTAGATAGATAGATAGATCAATAGAGAGAAAGATGTACAGTACAGTACAGTACAGTAAGTACAGTACGGTACGGTACGGTACGGTACGGTACGGTACAGTACAGTACAGTACAGTACAGTACAGTACGGTACTGTACAGAACGGTACGGTACGGTACGGTACGGTACGGTACGGTACAGTACAGTACAGTGCAGTGCAGTGCAGTACAGTACAGTACAGTACAAGTCATCAAAACAATGTCTGTAGGATTACTTTTAGCTTGTTCATGGATCCTATAGAACAGGGGTGGGCAACTTTGATGATGGAAAGGGCCACTATATTTACACACTCACTCCAGAGGGCCACTATATTTACACCTTCACTGCAGAGGGCCACTATATTTACACACTCACTCCAGAGGGCCACTATATTTACACACTCACTCCAGAGGGCCACAATATTTACACACTCACTCCAGAGGGCCACAATATTTACACACTCACTCCAGAGGGCCACTATATTTCCACCTTCACTCCAGAGGGCCACTATATTTTCACCTTCACTCCAGAGGGCCACTATATTTACACACTCACTCCAGAGGGCCACTATATTTACACACTCACTCCAGAGGGCCACAATATTTACACACTCACTCCAGAGGGCCACCATATTTTCACCTTCACTCCAGAGGGCCACTATATTTACACACTCACTCCAGAGGGCCACTATATTTACACACTCACTCCAGAGGGCCACAATATTTACACACTCACTCCAGAGGGCCACAATATTTACACACTCACTCCAGAGGGCCACTATATTTCCACCTTCACTCCAGAGGGCCACTATATTTTCACCTTCACTCCAGAGGGCCACTATATTTACACACTCACTCCAGAGGGCCACTATATTTACACACTCACTCCAGAGGGCCACAATATTTACACACTCACTCCAGAGGGCCACCATATTTTCACCTTCACTCCAGAGGGCCACTATATATACACACTCACTCCAGAGGGCCACTATATTTACACACTCACTCCAGAGGGCCACAATATTTACACACTCACTCCAGAGGGCCACTATATTTTCACCTTCACTCCAGAGGGCCACTATATTTCCACCTTCACTCCAGAGGACCACTATATTTCCACCTTCACTCCAGAGGGCCACAATATTTTCACCTTCACTCCAGAGGGCCACTATATTTCCACCTTCACTCCAGAGGGTCACTGTATTTTCACACTCACTCCAGGGGGCCATGTTGCATATACAGTCAAAAATAAAGAAGATTGCCGATCTACAAGCTCAAAACGTAGATCTGCTATTTTTTAATTGGAATCCTATATTATTATTATTTTCGCTATTCTTGAATTGGAATCCTGAAAATAAACATTTGTATTTAAATACAAATGCTTTTATATGTTCTGATGTTGACTTTATGAAGTCTTAAATACAAATACATTGGACATGTAAAAGACTAACTAGTACTAGTCAGTTAGGCCTGACCCAAGTTCAAATATTATTCAAAAAATCAAACCTCGGTTCGAAGTGAAGCGGTGAACTTTTATATGTGTTCTAGAGTTATGAACGTACGGGACAGGTAAAACCTGTTCATTCTGAACTGAAATGGCCATATATGGACATGGGACACACATTTTGTTTTTGATAAAACCTATTCATTCTGGACTGATATTCTGGACGTACGAGACAGATAAAACCTGTTCATTCTGGACTGGAGTGACCATATATGGACATTTTGTTTTTGAAAAAACCTGTTCATTCTGGACTGAAATGACCATATATGGACATGAAACACACATTTTGTTTTTGAAAAAAAATGTTCATTCTGGACTGAAAAGATCATATATGGGCGTGGGACACACAAAGCCACTCATTGGAAGCGGTTTTCACCGCTTCTAAAATGTCCAATGAGACCATACTTTGAGGATTGGTCAAGCTTCACATGACAATTCGGCCCTCCAGATAAAATCATTAATTCATTCAGAATATAAAGAATGTATAGATCACAGAGTTCATAGCTCTAGAACACACAGAATAAAAGTTCACCGCTTCACTTCGAACCAAGGTTTGATTTTTGACCCAACTTGAGGCGTATGCATGCCTGCCTCTCCTGGCTTACTGTTGGAAATAGGTTGATGTGTAAAACACTGCTGCTCACGTCATTATGAGCGGTAAAACGACAGTTTTTGAGCGGGTTTAAACCGCTCCTATACGTGGCTGTGCGTGTGTCCGTAGCCTTTTTCCTCAGCCTTTTGCTATAGCAAAATGTGTGTGTGTAGCATAACCTGTACGGTGTGATTTTTATTATTAGACCTTATTGCCCATGGGTTTTCAGATCAAAGGGGCCCTGGGCTCAGGGGCCCTGGGCTCAGGGGCCCTGGGCTCAGGGGCCCATGCAGGGCCCAGCGTGAGCGGGTCAGTCCGACGGCTACGACCCACAATAGTCGGGTCTTGTCTTTGCGTTCTTAAGCGCAGATTGACAGCCATAAACTACAATGAGTAATCCACAGCGTGGAAATCATAGGCTAACAATAACTGCTGTGAATAGCCTAATGAACAACTACATGGTTACAGTTCTGTGCATTCGTCTATATTTCATTTTAGACAATAGAAGGCACAAACAAGCCAAAAAGGTGAAGCAGAAGAATCAACCATGACAGTGATTGGCATGACAAGCATTCTTATATTGTCAAAGCATTACATACAATATGATACAAAATAATCTCTCCAGTCTCCATCTCTCTCCCTTTCCATATCACTGCTTTAAAGTGACACACACGCACACGCACACACACACACACACACACACACACACACACACACACACACACACACACACACACACACACACACACACCCTCCTTGTCTCCCTCTCTTTCGTGCGCAGTGCCACGGTGCCACCGACACCACAAATCAAACACACACGCGACAACCGAAGCATCGAAATGAAGCACGCAAGCACACCCACGCGAACACCAACAACACCACCAACAACACAATCAAAAATCACGCAAATCGGTAGACAGTATGTCTACAGTCATGTTATCGACATGGATCTGTCCCATTTTCCATATTCCATCCTGATTGGCTGAGATTGGCTTTCAAAGTTTGTAATTGGTCAGTTTTGATTGAACAAAATGCCTTAAATCACGAACACAGCGTGCATTTTTTGTGAAATTGTGCACGCACATTCCCACTAGGCCGAGGAAGAAATGCCACTTCAAACTTTTCAAATCGGCCTCATGGTGGCGCTATAACAGGCCGCGTGGCCTGGTGGAGACCTGTGCTCTGAAGAGCACTCCTTCTAGTTTTTACTAATACTATACATAATCATTACACTAGAGCAGGGGTTCCCAAAGCTTTTTTGACTCAGGGCACCCCATAAATATATATTTATTTTAAATCAGAGGCACCCCTACATTATAATTTTCAATATATTTATAGCATATCGTCGTTGTCGGGTGGAAACCTTGTATGGAGATCTACAAGCACACTGCTTGTAGATCGGCTGTTTTCACTAGTTTTGTGCGACGGTCTTGTATGATGAAGCAGGGCAAAAGACATGAGGAGATACGAGGTTTCTGCCCGACAGTGACGATATTTTAGTGATTATGTTGCGAGGAAAACGTTGAGATAACAGCCATTTTGGTTAGAACTGACTGAAAATAACTTTGTAGGCTACTTCAAGTTTAAAATTATACTAAATATTTTTTCAAGTGTCCAAATAAATTTCAAACATTATCAAATGATCTCGCGGCACCCCTGGACTGCCGTCACGGCACCCCAGGGTGCCCCGTCACCCCAGGGTGCCCCGTCACCCACTTTGAAAACCCCTGCATTAGAGGTGCCAGACTGCCAGTAATGGGCAGCTTGAATTACAGAGTCCAAAAAACAACGCTCTAAGGAGATCTTTTATTTTTAGATCGCTGACACTGTGGAATAACCTGCCTCCAAACCTCTGCTGTATTTACAGTAAATTCACTTTTAAAAGGAATCTTAAAGTCTATTTAAAAGTCAACTTCAGTTTTTTACAACAAGGGTTCATATTTTAGATTGTAATTAAACAATATAAAAGATGAGTGTTAAAGTTATTTCATTTACTTCTTTCTATTGTTTTAGAGATTCTTATTTCAGTGGTTGGGGGTGTCAAGTAAATGAGGCTGATGAACGGTATCAGAACTCCACAGGAGCCCCACTTTATTATAACGTGCAAAAGCAGTGGAACACAGTGGCATGAGAGGCTAACAATAATAACAACGCCTAAGCTGTGCGCGCCTACCGACCTTGACTGCCGGCTCCTCTTAATGACGTCACATCTGGTACAGAACATTCTATTGGCTACAAGGTCTGTCACTCAACCAGTACAGTATAATATATAATTCAATACCTTGACATCTCCCCCTCAAATCAATATCCCCTTCACAACAGTATTATAACTCGTTTTCACTTCCTTCTTTTTTTTCTTTTTTAACGAACAGAAAATCAATGAAATATGTACTTTCCAATAGCCACAATAGTAAACAACAAAACATGCACCTCTCAAGTTTCCATCTTTAACATTCAACGTGTGTTACAAAGTGTCTTTTTTTTTCTTTTTTTTTCTTTTTTTAAACAATCACATGGCTTACAAATTCATTCTCACAACGGGTTTGCACACTCTACCTGAGCGTGTCACCAACAAACCTTCAGGTGTGTTTCTCACAGGCCCACAGTTCTCCCCCTGTCCCTGAGAAGAGCCCTGATGTTGTGTGTCATCACTTTCTGACTCAATGTTCAGTGACAGTCCAATAGGCTCTGTATACCCTGTCGCTGCTTGCGGCACACACTGTATGTGCCGTCTGTTCCGTCGCAGCTCGCCTCCTCCTGGTGTGTTCACCTGATACGAGCGCTGCGTACAGCTGTCACCGATGACAGATGCAGGTCCTCTCCATCTCTTTTCTCCGTCAAGCTTCAGTAGGACATTATCCCCAGCCTGTAGCTGTGGTAGCTTCTGCGTCCCTGCGTCGGATGATGTCTGTATCTGGCCACTTGGGAACCAGATTCCCTTTTAGCGTAGGGAGTGTGGTTCTGATTTTACATCCCATAAGTAACTCAGCCGGGCTCACACCTGTCGAAGCCGTTGGTGTTGCCCTGTAGCACATCAATGCCAACACAGGGTCATCCTGCTTGAGTATGCGCTTTGCAGCTTGCACAGCGCGCTCTGCATGCCCGTTACCCTGTGGGTTGTGTGGGCTGGATGTGATGTGCTCAATGTCATATTGTTTGCAAAAGTCCTTCCAAGCCTCGCTACTGTAAGATGGCCCATTATCACTCTGGATTTGGTCCGGGGCCCCGAATCTGGCAAAGGTGGCCTTAAGTACTTTCACAACCTGCTCTGTAGTAGTCGAGGTCAACTGTAATATCTCCAGGTACCGTGAGTAATAGTCTGACACAACACAGTAGTGCTTGCCATTATGTTCACACAAGTCTGTTACTAACTTTTGCCACGGACGTTCCGGCAAAGGGGTGGGGTGCAGTGGCTCTTTGCGCTGTGTACGCTTGTTTGTCTGACAAAAGTGGCATGTCTCCACCTTCTCTTTGATATCAGCAGAAATTTTGGGCCACCACACAGTCTCATGAGCCCTTTCCCTGCATTTCGACAGGCTTTGGTGTCCGTCATGCACACGCTCTAGCATCTCCTGTCTCATGGACTGTGGAATCACAATACGACATCCTAATGTCACAAGGCCCTCACATATTGACAACGAGTCTTTCACTGCATAATAGTCTCTTACATTGAGTGGTGTGCTACTCACATGTTTAGGCCATCCCTCTGCGGTCAGCTTCCATACACTTTGTAGCTGCTCGTCCTCCTGCGTAGCAGCTCTGATCTCATCTAGTTTGTGCTGTGACACTGGCCAACTGTGAGTAACAGCATTAACGTGACACTCGATGACCTTCTCTGTGGTGTTGTCCCTGCTCTCCACAGGGCTGCGTGACAGGGTATCTGCTATGACCAGGGTTTTCCCTGGTGCATATTCTGCCCTGGCGTTGAACCGCATCAGTCGCATCAGGAGTCGCTGACACCTCACTGGCACCGTATCTAAGTCCTTGCAGTTTATCAGAGGCACCAATGGCTTGTGGTCTGTGATGAGTCGGAAACTGTCCATGCCAACCAGGTACTTTTGGAACCTCTCACAGGCCCACACCCCTGCTAAGCATTCCTTCTCGATCTGCGCGTATCGAGTCTCTGCATCCGACAGTCTCCTGGAGCAGTACGCGACCGGTTTCCAGCTTTCCCCGCTGTGCAGCTGTAGAAGGACAGCCCCTATCCCATAGCTGCTCGCGTCTGCTGAGACAGCTGTCTGTCTTTCTGGGTCATAGTGGGCCAAGACAGGTGAGGTGATAAGGTCTTGCTTCAGTCTCTGGAACGCTTGCTGTTGTGGCTGATCCCATGTCCACATGTTTCTCTCTTTCAGCAGTTCATACAGAGGACCTGCTGCTGATGCCAGGTCTGGGATATTTTGCTCATGTAGTTAATCATGCCTAACGCACGTTTTAACTCATGCACATTTGTGGGTGCCTGTAGCTCACTGATAGCACTGACTTTGCTCGGGTCCGCTCGTACTCCACTGGCATCCACAATGTGGCCCAGGAACCGCAGCTCTGCTTGTCTGTACACACATTTTTCCTCGTTGAGTTTGAGACCAACCTGCTCCATTCTCTCTAGTGTTCTCTGCAGGTGTTGGTCGTGTGTAGTCATGTCCTTGCCATGGACGATTACGTCGTCCATGTACACTGCCACGCCCTCAAGTCCTTCCAACAGTTCATTCATTTTCCGCTGAAAGATCTCTGGTGCGATATTTATCCCAAACGGCAGCCGCTTGAAACAGTACCTCCCAAAAGGTGTAATGAAGGTTGTTAGGAGGCTACTGTCTTCGTGCAGCGGTATCTGCCAGAAGCCGGATGCCGCATCCAGAGATGTGAAGACTGTGGAACCTGAGAGCTTGGCCAGAGTCTCCTCTGACGTTGGCAGTTGATATCTCTCTCTTCTGAGGTTCTCGTTGAGCTTTTGAAGTCCAACGCAGATCCTCACTGCTCCTGTTGGTTTCATGACTGGCACCATGGGTGCGCACCAGTCAGTAGGTTGCGTGACTTTCTCTATCACGCCCTGCTCTTCCATTCTCTGAAGCTCTGTCTTGACTTTAGGTAGGAGTGGTAGAGGGACCCTTCTGGCAGTGTGTACAGCATACGGCACAGCTCCGTCCTCCAGGTGGATCCTAACTGGGTCTGTTTTCATTGTCCCCTGAAGACCTGCTGCTGCTCTGACCTGCTGTACCCTTTTAACCAGCCCCATCTCTACTGCTGTCTCTCTGCCTATAGTAGGTTGCTGACCGTAGATAGACCCTCTTGCTACGTAAATGGTGAAAATGTACTTTCTCTGCTTGTGAAGTGTACTGGCTGTAAACTGTCCCATTATATCCAGTGCCCCACCCGGACTGTCTAGTAGCCCCCTAGACTCTACTAGCTGTCTTTCAGGTTTAAGTGCTCTGAATGTCTCTTGGTTCATTACAGTAACGTCGGCACCAGTGTCAATCCTGAACTTAACTGGTGTGTGTCCTATTTGTATCTGTTCTGACCAGTGGTCTGCACTGCCCTGGTTTATTTTGCTCACCGCCCCCAGGTAAAAGCTTTCCTCATCATCTTTATTTTCCTGAGTAACCTCTCTCACTGACTTAGAAAAACACAGTCTTTCCCAGTGGCCCTTTCTCCCACATTTTCTACATTCTGTGTCTAATGCTGGGCATTTGGCTTGAGAATTATGCTTTTCTTTACCGCACCGGCGACATTTGTAGTCTCCTGACGAGGCTTGGTCCCCCCTGCCACTCGTCTCCTTAGCAGGCAGCCTCTCGCCTCTCCTCCACGGTCGCCGTTGTGTCACCTCCTGGACGTTAAGCGAGGCTTGCATCTGTTGGCTCATCTGCTCATCGACGTCCTCCGCTTGCCTCACCATCCGTATAGCCGTCTCTAGGGTGAGTTCGGGCATCAGTTGCAATCTCTTGGATAGTTCTCTGTCGCGGATGCCAATGACCAGTTTGTCTCTGATATTTTCAGTTTTTGATTGTCCAAAGTCACAGTTCTCACTTAGCTTGTAGAGCGCTCTGATGTATGACTCTGCTAATTCCCCCTGTTTCTGCACACGTTGATAGAAGCACGCTCTCACGTGTATAAGGTTCTTTTTTGGTACAAAGTAGGCGTCGTATTTATCCAGCACCGTTTTGTAATCGTCCTCCTTCTCGTCCCCAGTGAAGGTAAAGGACTTGAATATATTCTCCGCTTCATTGCCCATGGCATAGATGAGAGTTCTAACCTGGACTTCTCCGTCTTCAGCTCCCAACTTTGTAGCCGACCGATAGCGGGATAATCTCTGTCTCCAGGCGGGCCATTCCGACGGTCGCTCAAAGTTAAAGTTGTCCGGTGGATTAAACTTCGCCATCGCGTCGGTTCTTTCACTTAAACTTCTGACACCATGTCAAGTAAATGAGGCTGATGAACGGTATCAGAACTCCACAGGAGCCCCACTTTATTATAACGTGCAAAAGCAGTGGAACACAGTGGCATGAGAGGCTAACAATAATAACAACGCCTGAGCTGTGCGCGCCTACCGACCTTGACTGCCGGCTCCTCTTAATGACGTCACATCTGGTACAGAACATTCTATTGGCTACAAGGTCTGTCACTCAACCAGTACAGTATAATATATAATTCAATACCTTGACAGGGGGCATGCGTACAAGTGGCTAAATATGTAATTTAACACAGAATAAGCCCATTCCCAAAATACAACACAACCTTTCATGGTTAGATGTGACTTATGGGGGCTAGAAGTGTTACTGTAAATAGCAATAAAGAAACTGCTGGCTTATTGTGTCTAAAAATACATATTTAGCCACTTGTACGCATGCCCCCATGCGTACGCATGCCCCACATTTTAGCACGGTAAACGTGATAAAACAATAGAATGTAAACGCTATAAAACGCTATAAAAAATCCAGATACGACCTGAGAAAGGCGATCAGAGACGCTAAGAGACAATATAGGGAAAAACTGGAGAACAACTACAGTGGCTGTGACGCACGGCGTATGTGGAGAGGGCAGCTTACCGTGAACACACATGCTTGAACGTTTTAGTTAGTGAACTTTGAAGCACCTCGCTGTTCCTTCATACTTTACATCACACTCTGGCTTCACTGTGATGTCACACTAACAGAATCACTTTTATGCCCATATATGGAGTTCCCTGATGTCATCAATATTAAGCCCATATCTAACAGGACTTATGGGAATGCCCATATATGGAGGCCACATCGGCCACATACCACACTAACAGAATCCATATATGGTCAAGACGGATGGCCAAGACAGCCCATGTATGGGCATAAAAGCGTATGATGTCAGATGTCATAGACATCATAGGACTTTCACATAACGAATAACTGAGTAAGCATGTTTGGGCTCCATATACCTGTATGGCCAAGACAGAATTAATTAAAATCAATTCTGTCCTGTCCCTTTTATGCCCATAAATCGACATATTGTGTCAGTCTCATGATAACCAGTGTGGTTGTCGTGACGCGAGTCACACTTGTAAATTAATTCCCTTCTTGTCCCTTTAATGCCCATATATGGAGATCCCTGATGTCATCAACAGTATAAGCCCATATCTGGGAATGGCCATATATGGACATATGAGTCAGTCTCTGTTGTTTCAGCACGACCTTGCCTTGTTTTGTGGATTCAACGTCACAAAAAAAAATATATATGAAAAGAATCAACACGTCAACGTTTACATTTGTGTTGAATTCTTTATTTCCTTCATTTGCTTCGCTCCACCAATCACATTGTCCCCAGAAGGATCAAACCCCTGCACATCAGAGATACCAAAGTGACCAGTCATCAGTGAAGGAAGTGATGTCAGCTGTAACATTACATTGAAACATCAAAACATAAAACAACACATAAAAACATGAAACACCAGAACTGCAACATCCACACAGCACACAAATATACAGTAATGATTGTCTTATTTCAACAGTGGTTTCATATAGCTGTTACATGTATTTATTTAGTAATAATATATAATTTTCATGATGTTCCTATAACGAAAAATAAAGTAAGTGCATTTTGTTCACATTGTACTTGCTTACCCACTGAGCATTTTTCGGGCTATTAGATGGTCCCCAGATGGCTAGGCTAAAACCGGGTTATAACTGGTCTAAAAGTGAATGTGTTTCATGTCGTTTCAACGGCTATATATAATATATGTATTGTATCTAGAAACTAAAAAAATATATATATAATTTCAATATCCTATGACTCACAGGGTATAAGCATGAAGGCTGCAGTGTTCTGTAGAACCACCAGAGGTCAGCATAGCGCTACAAAGACACCAGAGAGGGCTTAGAGGCCTTTACAATCATTATGAGACCAGCGTTGATGAGACATTTTACAACCATTTCCTGTACGTGTCAAGAAGTTTTTTGTTTGTTTGTTTGTCTGCCCGATGTATGAATTTTTGATATGCATGGTGTAGCCCCTTTAAATGTAATGTGTAGCCTATCTGCAGTGACATAAATAAATTATGGTATTTACAATCTGATTAATGCTCAGCCTTGCACCAATCAAAGTTACTGGATTGGTTTAAATAATTCAGAATCTCAGCAAAAGACACTGGTGTCAAGAAAGAGACTGGTTTCAGGGGTTTTCAAAGTGGGTGCTGCGAGATAATTTGAGTTGGAATTCATTTGTTCACTCAAATAATTTAGTATAATTTTAAACTTTAACATTATTTTCAGACAGTTCTAACCAAAATGGCTATTATTTAAAAGTTGGCTCGCAACATAATCACTAAAATATGCCGTAAATATAAGGTGCTGGGAGTGAAAAATTATGAATATGATGTAGTGGTGCCTCGGATGAAACAATATATATTTATAGGGATGCCCTGAGCCAAAAAAGTTTGGGAACCCCTGGTCTGTATATTGACAAGAAAGAGACAGAGGAGAAAGGGCTACAGTCAGCTGGGTCATTAAGGCCACTGTGGCCTCAGGGCACGCCATTTTTCTTTTTTTTAGGGTAACACAAGGCCAAACTGAGGGGCAACGACGGCCATGGCCGTCATGAAAATTCCGTCTTGAGAATTCCATCCGTCCCTGAAATTCCTGCCCTGCCCCGGTACCTTTCAAAGTCTGGTTGAGAACATTTCATTAGGGTTTCTGTTCTGTCTTCATGACGTTGTTCAGACAGACCAGACCAGCCTGGTCGGAGGTGAACCTACTGGAAGCTCCAGACCTCGATGTCCTGCAGGACAAAGTCCTCCTTGGTGGACAGACAGGGGTTTCCGAAGGTCTTGCAGGGATTGGAGCGTCCGTGGTACAAGTCCCCGTCCAGCCACAGAGCAGACTCACCTCTGCAGAGAGAGAGAGAGAGAGAGAGAGAGAGAGAGAGAGAGAGAGAGAGGGGCTGTCAGATACACCAGGGGTTTCCAAAGTGGGTGACGGGGCACCCTGGGGTGCCGCGACGGCAGTCCAGGGGTGCCGCGAGATCATTTGATAATATTTGGAATTTATTTGGACACGTGAAAAAATATTTAGTATCATTTTAAACTTGAAGTACAAAGTTATTTTCAGTCAGTTCTTTTTTTTTTTTTATTAATTTTTATTATGATTTTTTGAAAGACAGGACATCACAGACATCAACAAGACAAACACACCAGACTATCAAGTCAAACACGGGTAGTTCACCTATCATATAAAAAATACAAAAGTACAAAAGTTTTGGACAAGGTTTCCACCTGACAACGATGATATGCTATAAATACTGTATATGGTGCTGGGAGTGAAAATTATAATGTAGGGGTGCCTCGGAGACAAAAAAAGTTTGGGAACCCCTGAGATAGATAGACAGACAGACAGACATGGGCGGCAGAAGTACGGTAAAGTACGGTAGAGTGTGTCTCACCCTCCTCCTCCTCCAAAGGTCAGTGAGTCCATGTCTCCTTTTAGGAAAAACATGTTGTCTCCTGTCCACTTAAACACCTGCAACACACACACACACACACACACACACACACACACACACACACGCGCGCGCGCGCGCGCGCGCGCACACATGCACACATCAAATAACACATAGCATAAAACGTAACCATCAGGCCGATTTTTTCAAACACATTTTTGGACACTGCTCCTACAAATTTTGCCATAAAATCACGCAAATCGGTACACACTTAGTTTACAATCATGTCATCAACATGGATCTGTCCCATTTAGCGCCGCCTTCAGGCCGATTTTTTAAAACACATTTTTGGACACTACTCCTACAGATTTTGCCCTAAAATCACGCAAATCGGTATGTCTACACTCATCTCATCAACATGGATCTGTCCCATATAGCGCCACCATTACGCACATTTTTTGGACACTGCTCCAACACATTTTGGCCTAAAATCACGCTGTGACCTGACGGTCGCTTATCTCCCGATTAGGGAGTCTTACTGGTATTAATTCAAAACTAAAAATGTGTCACACACTGAGACACTTGCTAAACACTACTGGTTACTGCTCCTGTACCCGCTACTGCATACTTTATGCTATTTATACAGTATCACAGGGGTCCTCAACAGGGGGGCCCAGGACTCAGAGTTACTACATGGGGGATAGGAACCATTTTTTTACATTAACCACTTGAACCCTAGCAGGTCTATTCTGAGGAGAACTATAGCCAAAAATAGCAGATCTACAAGCTCACAGCGCGAGGTGTTGTGAGCTTGTATTTTTTGGCAAAGAGGTTTGGTGTTGAGGGGAAAAAAACAGACCAAGTACAGCGTGAAAGGTCAAGTTGACTAAGTGTTGATGATTTAAGTGTTTAAATAACCGAAAATCCACATTAACATGAATCCAACATGGTAGTGCTGTCTATTGATCTATCTATGAAATCTATGATCAAGCTGAATCTGCAGCACATGTAGGTATCACCTTAATCTGTGTAAGCCCTCACCTCAAACTGTGTAGGTCTCACCTTAGCCTGACAGGACTTGTGTAGGTCTCAAGTCAACCTGTGTAGGTCTCATCTCAATGTGTGTAGGTCTCATCTCAATGTGTGTAGGTCTCACCTCAACCTGTGTAGGCCTCACTGTATCCTGACAGGACCTGTGTAGGTCTCACTGTATCCTGACAGGACCTGTGTAGGTCTCACTATATCCTGACAGGACCTGTGTAGGTCTCACTGTATCCTGACAGGACCTGTGTAGGTCTCACTGTATCCTG